>NC_056732.1:618117124-618287931 GCF_019279795.1 Protopterus annectens | reverse complement strand
CCCCCCTGTATGGTTAGTGTCTGTTCACAACACTATATCTGCATACACCCTCACAACAGGCAGCAGACATACACACATGTTGACACACTCACATGGTGGTGACCACACATGTCTACACGGAGGGACAACGTGTTGCATGTACTGCACCATCCACATCAATGCACCCCACACTGAGGTATGTACAGATCTCTACCATAGTGTACAGTGATGTGTGGCACTTGGGACATAGTCCCCCAGATCTGTGGCATACATGGGCACACATTCCTGCACACATGTCGGTGCTGGGAATGCCACACCCGCTATATGGGACATGTGCAGGCGTGCAGCGGTATGTAGTGCATTATGCGTACAAACACTGTATCCGGCAGCTGTGCCGATATATGCACTTGGGAGGTGGTAGGTGTTACAGTAGCCATGTGACATATGGTCGATGACACCTGACCGATGGGTATGCATTATGGCAGCACTGTCATGTAACGGCGACATAGCAGACTGTATGCACATGGCAGGGTAGGCTGGTGTGTGACACACCTGTGACCACCACCTGCACACATGCATGTGGACAGGTGTTTAAACACATGATGTACACACATTCCGCCATGCGTGCTTTTACTATGCCACCATATGACGGCCCCCATGATGGGTATGCATGTGGTAGGGGGTTGCAACAGTGTTATGGACATCGGACACTGCTCATGCATGGCTGCACCATGCACAGTACATGTGTCACATGTATCCCCTGTTGCCATGAGTGTATGCATTGCTACGTTGTGACATGTGTGTCGACATACATGGAACATGGACTGTGGTATGGTATCACAGCTGTCACAGGCAAACTGTACAAGGGTATGTGTCCCAGTCAACACTGCCACACCCTGTAGGGGGAGCATACCACAGACATGTGTCCACCTTCCATTCATGTGTGTATTACCACGTACACCAGTGTTATGCATGTGGTACATCACAGGCTTCATATGTGTCCTGTGTGCAGTCCATGCACACAGCCAGACAATCACATATATGACATATCCGGACTTTGTTTCACTGTGGTACAGCTGCAGTCATGTGTCATATATGTGTTAGGCCCGTGGTATGTGTGGAGCATGCCTGTCCATGTATACCGATATGGGCAGACTACATCACACCTGTGGGATCATTGATAGTACATGTGTACTCTGCATGATGGGTGTACACCGCCATATAGACCTGTGGACATATGTCACATGCTGTTGCTGTACCGTGAGGCATACTGCTGCACTGATGACATGGTGCTGGCATGGCAGCTACAGTGTTCACTTCAGTGTGTACATGTTCAGCCTGCACCCGTGACACCTGTGATGTCATCTGTGTGTGTACATGTAACTGCATGTGTGTCCACCCTGTGCATGTGTACGGGTTTACCTGGCCGTGACTTGCAGTGTGTACACTCCGTCTGCATGCCGGACGGTGCGTAGCACATACTAAGTGTGTGAGCATGCCCGGGTTGCTGTTGTGTAGGTGGACACACACGACAGTCCACACTCTGCTCTTCCATGATTCCACCCCATGTGTATGCATGTCTGCACTCTGCAGATTCTAAGTGTGTGAGCATGCCCAGTAAGCAGCTGTGTAGATGGACACACAGTACAGTGCACACGGCGCCATCTGTGAAGATACCCCGTGTGCATGTATGTTTCCCCTTTGCAACCGCCACGTCTGTGAGCAAGCCTGGGTTGCTGCTGTGTAGGTGGACACACACGACGGTCCACACTCTGCCCTTCCATGATTCCACCCCATGTGTATGCATGTCTGCACTCTGCAGATTCTAAGTGTGTGAGCATGCCCAGTAAGCAGCTGTGTAGATGGACACACAGTACAGTGCACATCGCGCCCGTCTGTGAAGATACCCCGTGTGCATGTATGTTTCCCCTTTGCAACCACCACGTGTGAGCATGCCCGGGTTGCTGCTGTGTAGGTGGACACACACGACGGTCCACACTCTGCCCTTCCATGATTCCACCACATGTGTATGCATGTCTGCACTCTGCAGATTCTAAGTGTGTGAGCATGCCCAGTAAGCAGCTGTGTAGATGGACACACAGTACAGTGCACACCGCCCGCCTGTGAAGATACCCTGGTGCATGTATGTTTCCCTTTGCAACTGCCACGTGTGAGCATGCCCGGTTGCTGTTGTGTAGGTGGACACACACGACGGTCCACACTCTGCCCTTCCATGATTCCACCCCATGTGTATGCATGTCTGCACTCTGCAGATTCTAAGTGTGTGAGCATGCCCAGTAAGCAGCTGTGTAGATGGACACACAGTACAGTGCACACCGCAGACGCCTGTGAAGATACCCGTGTGCATGTATGTTTCCCCTTCGACCGCTAGGTGTGAGGGCATGCCCAGTACGCCATTCGGGGGTACACAGTACAGTCGGCACCGATGTCTGCTACTAGGCGTGTAGCCATGGCCAATGACATCCTGCATAGCCATGGTGGCCGTCCAGGTGAGTCATATGTGGTTGATATGCCACAATGGCTGCCTACATCATGCACGCCAGTTGCCTTCTCATAGGGTATACTGTCTGTGGTGCATCCCGTATCCATGTCGTGATGTTGTGCTCCGTAGTTAGTTGGTATTTCTGACCGAGTGCAGCACTACCGTGTTACTGTATGCCCACCTTGGGATGGTAACATGCTGTGTGACTGTGCACTCTGTCTTCATTCCCTATCGGCTGCCTTGCCTCTGCAGATGATATCAGCCACCTAGGGGTATGGCTCCTGACAGTGCTGTGCTCAGTAATCTCGGTAGCGCGTTCTGTAAATGCATCATGCTGTAGTGTGTTCATGTAGATAGGCATAGGTTCAACTCCCGGCCCTTCCCCGTGTGTGTGTGAGGTGTGTGTGTGTGTGTGTTTCCAGCTGCCTCTGTAGATGGTCATGCTTTTAGACGCTTCGCAACACATACCTTGGCTATTGTCAGCTATTCCTTTACGGATGATGTCACCCGCCTAGAAGTATGCCTCTGACAGCACTGTGCTCAGTAATCTCGGTAGCACGTTCTGTAAATGCATCATGCTGTAGTGTGTTCATGTAGATAGGCGTAGGTTCAACTCCCGGCCCTTCCACATGTGTGTGTGTGTGTGTGTGTGTGTGTGTGTGTGTGTGTGTGTGTGTGTGTGTGTGTGTGTGTGTGTGTGTGTGTGTGTTTCCAGCTGCCTCTGCAGATGGTCATGCTATTAGACACTTCGCAACACATACCTTGGCTATTGTCAGCTATTCCTTTACGGATGATGTCACCCGCCTAGAAGTATGCCTCTGACAGCACTGTGCTCAGTAATCTCGGTAGCGCGTTCTGTAAATGCATCATGCTGTAGTGTGTTCATGTAGATAGGCGTAGGTTCAACTCCCGGCCCTTCCCTGTGTGTGTGTGAGGTGTGTGAGGTGTGTGTGTGTGTGTTTCCAGCTGCCTCTGCAGATGGTCATGCTTTTAGATGCTTCACAACACCTACCTTGGCTATTGTCAGCTATTCCTTTACGGATGATGTCACCCGCCTAGAAGTATGCCTCTGACAGCACTGTGCTCAGTAATCTCGGTAGCACGTTCTGTAAATGCATCATGCTGTAGTGTGTTCATGTAGATAGGCGTAGGTTCAACTCCCGGCCCTTCCACGTGTGTGTGTGTGTGTGTGTGTGTGTTTCCAGCTGCCTCTGCAGATGGTCATGCTATTAGACACTTCGCAACACATACCTTGGCTATTGTTAGCTATTCCTTTACGGATGATGTCACCCGCCTAGAAGTATGCCTCTGACAGCGCTGTGCTCAGTAATCTCGGTAGCGCATTCTGTAAATGCATCATGCTGTAGTGTGTTCATGTAGATAGGTGTAGGTTCAACTCCCGGCCCTTCCCCGTGTGTGTGTGAGGTGTGTGTGTGTGTGTGTGTTTCCAGCTGCCTCTGCAGATGGTCATGCTTTTAGATGCTTCACAACACATACCTTGGCTATTGTCAGCTATTCCTTTACGGATGATGTCACCCACCTAGAAGTATGCCTCTGACAGCACTGTTCTCAGTAATCTCGGTAGCGCGTTCTGTAAATGCATCATGCTGTAGTGTGTTCATGTAGGTAGGCGTAGGTTCAACTCCCAGCCCTTCCCCATGTGTGTGTGTGTGTGTGTGTGTGTTTACAGCTGCCCCTGGAGAGAGTAGTTCTTTTAGACACTTCGCAACACATACCTTGGCTATCGGTGTTATTCCTTTATGGATGTTGTCACCCACCTAGACGTATGCCTCTGACGGTGGCTGTGTTCAGTGGTCCACGTAGCGCATTCCATACCTGTGTCATACTGTCGTGCAGTTGGGTAGGTGGGGGTAAGGTCAATCCCCATGCCTGCCAGCTGTGTGTGTATGTCTATGCTCCCAGCCGCATGGGTTCATAGGTTATGGCTTTAGAGGTTCCGCAGAACACATATATCCTGCCCACATCTCTGTGTTTGTGGATGGTGAGACGCAGCTCGTGGACTGCCTGTGTGCCTGCTGTGGTTGGCGACCTCCGTAGCGTGTTTTCCACGTGCGCCCTGCTGTGGTGTGGGGGGGTGGTGCTGTGTACGTTACACTCCCGGCCTTGCCACATGTGTCCGTCTGTATCTCTCTCGATGTATATATACATACTTATGTTATGCCCATAGTGCTGCTCTTGCTTGGACAGCTGTCTGTCCCATGTATCGCATATTTGCACGGCTGACACATAAAACTGTGGTACGATGCATATCCACTCATTGTCCATGCAACGTCCGTATTCCGGCACGCCCTAGAGACATCTGCTGGATATCGTGGCAGACAGCTGTCCTTGCTGTACTGACACTGTACCCATACATGCCATAAACCTTGTGTATCATTGCCTGTTTATGGTGTGTGTATGTCTATCTGAGCTGTGTGCATGGTTGTGTGTATGTCCCGCTATAGCCGTCTGTGCAGGTGTCACCACTATGCGTAATCCTTGTAGACCGCTGTTTCATGTGGACTTCAGCACATACCTGTGGACCGTAATACCCCTCCTACGGCAGCACGGGAGCGGCCTTAGATCAACCACTGCCCTAGGCGATAGGGCTCCATGGTGCCCACCACCACAACACATGGTGCCCCCATCCTGGTGTACCTACATGACATAACTACTGGAAAGGTGGGCCTGCTAGTGCGGCGCCCTGCCAGCCGCCGGGTTGGCCTATGCCTAAGGCAGGCTATGAGCACATCCCATCATTTTGGAGTGGATCCTAGTGTTTCCACACACATGTATCTGTGTCTGTTCATAGCACTCCACCTCAGGGGACGTATATCTCGACATGGCCTTAGGAGATAGTGGGACACTGGGGGCCAGTCATGTCATGTTTCTCTTGGAAACATTGATAGTGGGCACAGTGATATGTTATGCATGCGTATGGCATTTCCGTCAGATGTGGTGTCTTCCTCGCATGTTTGTCGTTGTGTCCTGTCATCAGATATCATGTGGCCACCGGACTGCTACTGTTACGTGGAACACAACGGACATATGAGGCAGACCTCTACTCAGTCTGCGTACATCTGTGCAGTTGCAGGGTATGTGACTACTACAACATGCCTACTGTCTGCCTACAATACACACACAGTGTGTGGCGGCATGACAGACCACATGGCATTACTTTGTATTTGCATGGCACACCCACGCAGACAGTTGTGTTCCTCACACAGGTCTACATATGCTTATCCACACTACTTGTTTTTTCCTGTACCATATGTGTGCATCGTATTTGCACTTCCCATCGGTGGCGGGGCTCACGTACGGCTATGGCGGCCTGACATTTGTTATGTTGACACTTCATGGCACACTGGGGGACACGTCACCTTTGTGTCTGCTTACCTTCCACATTGAGCTTCCCGGGGCATACGTTGTCATCCACAGTTACCTGGGTAGGACATATGCATGTTTGCACATTTGTCCTGCTGTCTTTCTTCCCACCTGTCCACCTAGGATCACCGGTTCAGTACATGTATTCTGGACAGGTAGCTCCTGCATACCCTGACCTGTTGTCATTATGTGTAAACACCCTGACGTTCGGCCATTGCCCTTGTTACGTTTCACATAGTGCTGTGCCTTCCTAGCTGATTGCTGCCTAAGCATTCCGGACTGTGCAGTGGATGATAGGGATCGCTATTTCCATTGCATCGGTAGTGACACTCATAACATCCGTATTCATGGCTACACCAGCATACCTCTCCAGTGTACCTGGTTATGAGGGACGTACCTCATTTGGGGTCTTCGATGGGTCATGCTCCTCGGACTCCCTCAGAGTTCCACATTGGAAGGGTCTGTTACACATTCAGTGTTAGGAATGGATTAGGTGTAATCCATAAAATATCCAACATGTACACAACCAGCCAACAGAGCATGGAACCAGCGAAATAATAATATATAACATACCAATCAACATAAAATATCCGCTGGTACCTTATGGCACACAATCCAAACAACACATAGGTAGATGAAACAGTCAACGCAGCAATAGTCCAGGACAGTGCCCAAATGGTAAATAAAGGTTCCTTTATTAACAAGTACGCGCTTTCACCCGTAGGCTTCTTCAGACTTATACATAAGATAAAGGCATTCAGGATTTAAATATCCCTCCTTACATTTTCATTGGTCAATTTCTCATCAAACGATGAACAATTAACCCCAGCATATTAAGTGCAAACTCAATGTTAAATACTCACACATATATTAACATCTTTAAAAACATCTTATTAAAACATGTATTATATTATATTGTACTATGCCTAATTTTCATCAATTATAAATATAAAAATATATATAACAAATATATATATTATATCAATGTAAAACAGTGGTAAACAACTAAAAGAGTGGACTAATAGGTGTTAAATGTATGGCTGTACCTAAACTACATTCCTGTTATTTGGGTTTAAGCCTCCTGCTTCTCAAAAGAGGCTTAATCTGTGCTTTATCATTCAACCCTGCTGTTTGGTCAGCTCTCCACCTAATAATCCATCTCAATTTGCATTCTAAAGTATAGTTGATAAGGTCACCCCCTCTGGGATTAAAATCTAGCCTATGTAAAACACTGCATTTAAAAGTATGTCTAGAACCCAAATCCTTATGATGTTTGGCCAAAGCATTAAATGCAGAGCCTATTCTGATGTGATAGACATGCTCCCTAACACGTTCTTTCAGTGACCTATTGGTTTTGCCAATATAGCTTGCGGAGCATGCCACACATCTAGCCAGATATATAACATTCTTACTAGTGCAATTTGTTAAAGTGTTAAAATGAAAAGTTTGTTTCGTGGTAGGGTGTACAAAAAGAGTTCCATCTTGGATATGTACACATTGGTTACATTTACCACATGGTACAGTGTTAATTCCAGGTGTATCCATACTTTTCCTTGCCAAAGTGTTTTTAGGTTTACATAACTACCTTTTGAGATTTGGTTTGTTCTTGAAGAATACATTGGGTCTCGGGCCTACAATCTTACTAATATCATTATCCAGATGTAAAATATGCCAGTGTTTAACCGAGAATTGTTTTAACTGTAAGGCATCTTTCGTGAAAAACATGGGGGCCCTAAGGTCAACCGTTGTGGGTGTCTGACTAATATCAGATGTACTAATAAACTCTGGAAGATAGGGTTTCGCTATCGCACTCTTTGATTCATTAACTTCCAATATTGTCTGTTCACCCTTCTCTATGTTATAACCTCTTTGTGTGAACTTAGCTCTCAATCCATCCAGCTCTTTCTTATAACCTTCAGCTGTCGGATTGAGACTAGATGCCCTCATTATTTGTCCTTTCATCAAATTATTAAAGACAAACTTAGGGTGCATACTGTGTCTGTGAAGTAATGTATACCTATGGCAAAGTTTCCTATGTATAGAGGTATTGTGTAGGCCATTACTAAGCCTATTAATGGCGACATCTAAATAGGAAATCTCACTCACTGAAGAATTCAATGTAAATTTCACAAAATTATTAGAATTATTCATGCTTTCAACGAGTTCCAGGAGTGTATATACATCAGTAAGCCAAATGAAAAAAAGGTCATCTATAAACCTCCGATATATGCCTAAAATCTCTGGAAAAGATCTAGCTTAAAAAGAACTTTTTCTTCCCAGCAGGCCATCACTAGGTTGGTGTAGCTATTGGCACAGGCAGTGCCCATAGCTACGCCATCCCTCTGTAGGAAAATCTCTTCTCCAAACATAAAGATATTATTCAACAGAATAGTTTCTAAGAAAAGTGCTAACAAATAAATTCTCTCAGATGAATAATCAGAGTGATTACGTATGTATTCCTGTATAAAATGTATCCCTATATCATTGGGGATAACAGTACACAGACTAACTACGTCTGAAGTGACCACTATGTATTGTGAGTTATCATCCAGTTGACTAGTATACGCATATCAGTCAAGTAAGAATTGCTTACTGTCTCTCAGAATGGTAATACAGCAAACCTTGAGTCCTGGTCTTCAAAAATGACTTTAATGAACATAAACCAGACCAAAACAGACGATGAAAGAGACGATACACTCCGCAGTCCAAACATACTGAGCGCTTTCACCCACTAACATGGGGCATCATCAGAGTACATATGCTTTGGCCAAACATCATAAGGATTTGGGTTCTAGGCATACTTTTAAATTCAGTGTTTTACAAAAGCTAGATTTTAATCCCAGAGGGGGGGGACCTTATCAACTATACTTTAGAATGCGAATTGAGATGGATTATTAGGTGGAGAGCTGACCAAACACCAGGGTTGCATGATGAAGCACAGATTAAGCCTCTTTTGAGAAGCAGGAGGCTTAAACCCAAATAATAGGAATGTAGTTTAGGTACAGCTATACATTTAACACCTATTAGTCCACTCTTTCAGTTGTTTACCACTGTTTTACATTGATATAATATACATATTTTTTATATATATTGTTATATTTATAATTGATGAAAATTAGGCATAGTACAATATAATATAATATATGTTTTAATAAGATGTTTTTAAAGATGTTAATATATGTGTGAGTATTTAACATTGAGTTTGCACTTTATATGCTGGGGTTAATTGTTCATTGTTTGATGAGAAATTGACCAATGAAAATGTAAGGAGGGATATTTAAATCCTGAATGCTTTTATGTTATGTATAAGTCTGAAGGAGCCTACGGGTGAAAGCACTTACTTGTGTATAAAGGAACCTTTTTATATCATTTGGGCACTGTCCTGGACTATTTCTACGTTGACTGTTTCATCTACCTATGTGTTTTTTGGATTGTGTGCCATAAGGTGCCAGCGGTTATTTTATGTTGATTAGGTGTAATCCATGGTCAATTGACATTAATCATATTAATTCATTAAAGGATCTTCTTTATAAGTGGGAACAGCATAGTTTAACCATCCTATGACCTTCCTAGTTGAATTTGTTAGTAGCCATTAGTATGCGTTCCACAGGTCGCCCATTTGTCCCGCATTATGGAAGCGAGTGATCCCCATTTTGGTGATGGCAGATTGAGAGCTGTGTACGCCGGTATTTGCACGACCATCTGACTTTGTATGGGGAATTTCTAATGTAGTCCCTATCTGTATTTCCTGTGCTATGCCTTACTGCAGCTGTGTAATTCCGCCAGGTTTCCAGTTATGGGTGCCATCTTGTCGACGCTGTCCATCCATGGGAATCGCCTACTGGACACTGATATAGGGCTGTACACATTTCACACCTGCTTTCAGCATTATCCGGTGGATGCTTTGCATCATTAGTGGGGAGTAAGGCATGTGCTATACCCACATCCCTCCCACAGGGCGGGCCAATGGATTATCTGCCAAACAACACCGAGCCCCATTTCTGCATACCCAGGATCCCATGGCTGCAACCCTCGACGGTACACATTACACATCCTTCATGTGCAGGACTGGGATGTGGACGCACTTCTATGGACTCGACAATCTGGGGATTTCTGTTCATATGTCCTGCATTTCATGGACACGTGTCATCAACCTTAAACACGCTGGTGGTGCATATGTCTAGCTGTGCCGTAGTCACGGCTGTCACTTCTTTTGCGTCGATCGCAGCTGGTATTGTGAACGGAGCAATTTTTGGAGTCCTACAATGGACACCAGTGTGCATATGTAAAGTGTAGAACTTGTTGGACTGCCACCATCTGGCCAGTGGTTTTGACTGATGCTGTATGTTCCCCATTGGGGGATGTCTGTTTGACTAACCATATTATGTATTACTTGGCATATCTATATCCATGTACCAGTAAGCAGAAATACAGCAAACCTTGAGTCCTGGTCATCTTCATAAAATACATTAATGAACATAAACCAGACCAAAACAGACGATGACAAAAACGATACACTCCACAGTCCAAAGATACTGAGCGCTTTCACCCACTAACATGGGGCATCATCAGAGTACATATGCTTTGGCCAAACATCATAAGGATTTGGGTTCTAAGCATACTTTTAAATTCAGTGTTTTACAAAGGCTAGATTTTAATCCCAGAGGGGGGGACCTTATCAGCTATACTTTAGAATGCGAATTGAGATGGATTATTAGGTGGAGAGCTGACCAAACACCAGGGTTGAATGATGAAGCACAGATTAAGCCTCTTTTGAGAAGCAGGAGGCTTAAACCCAAATAACAGGAATGTAGTTTAGGTACAGCTATACATTTAACACCTATTAGTCCACTCTTTCAGTTGTTTACCACTGTTTTACATTGATATAATATACATATTTTTATATATATTGTTATATTTATAATTGATGAAAATTAGGCATAGTACAATATAATATAATACATGTTTTAATAAGATGTTTTAAAGATGTTAATATATGTGTGAGTATTTAACATTGAGTTTGCTTTATATGCTGGGGTTAATTGTTCATTGTTTGATGAGAAATTGACCAATGAAAATGTAAGGAGGGATATTTAAATCCTGAATGCTTTTATGTTATGTATAAGTCTGAAGGAGCCTATGGGTGAAAGCGCTCACTTGTGTATAAAGGAACCTTTTTATACCATTTGGGCACTGTCCTGGACTATTTCTACGTTGACTGTTTCATCTACCTATGTGTTTTTTGGATTGTGTGCCATAAGGTGCCAGCGGTTATTTTATGTTGATTAGGTGTAATCCATGGTCAATTGACATTAATCATATTAATTCATTAAAGGATCTTCTTTATAAGTGGGAACGGCATAGTTCCATCCTATGACCTTCCTAGTTGAAGTTGTTAGTGAGCCATTAGTATGTGTTCCACAGGTCGCCCATTTGTTCCGCATTATGGAAGTGAGTGATCCCCATTTTGGTGATGGCAGATTGAGAGCTGTGTACACCGGTATTCGCACGACGGTCTGACTTTGTATGGTGAATTTCTAATGTAGTCCCTATCTGTATTTCCTGTGCTATGCCTTACTGCAGCTGTGTAATTCCTCCAGGTTTCCAGTTATGGGTGCCATCTTGGTCATACGCGTGTCCATCCATGGGAATCGCCTACTGGACACTGATATAGGGCTGTACACATTTCACACCTGCTTTCAGCATTATCCGGTGGATGCTTTGCATCATTAGTGGGGAGTAAGACATGTGCTATACCCACATCCCTCCCACGGGGTGGGCCAACGGATTATCTGCCAAACAACACCGAGCCCCATTTCTGCATACCCAGGATCCCATGGCTGCAACCCTCGACGGTACACATTACACATCCTTCATGTGTGCGGGACTGGGATGTGGACGCACTTCTATGGACTCGACAATCTGGGGATTTCTGTTCATATGTCCTGTATTTCATGGACACGTGTCATCAACCTTAAACACGCTGGTGGTGCATATGTCTAGCTGTGCCGTAGTCACGGCTGTCACTTCTTTTGCATCGATCGCAGCTGGTATTGCGAACGGAGCAATTTTTGGAGTCCTACAATGGACACCAGTGTGCATATGTAAAGTGTAGAACTTGTTGGACTGTCACCATCTGGCCAGTGGTTTTGACTGATGCTGTATGTTCCCCATTCGCAGATGTCTGTTTGACTACCCATATTATGTATTACTTGGCATATCTATATCCATGTACCAGTAAGCAGAAATACAGCAAACCTTGAGTCCTGGTCATCTTCATAAAAGACATTAATGAACATACACCAGACCAAAACAGACAATGACAAAAACGATACACTCCACAGTCCAAAGATACTGAGCGCTTTCACCCACTAACATGGGGCATCATCAGAGTACAAAATACATTACATAGTCATCCCTTATATACTTCCTTCAGAGTCAGTTTAAAGACAATTAATCAATAAACCTGCTCATAGTTAAGTAGCCAGTACTCCAAGTCTTAAAGATGAAGTGACATATAAAAATCAGTGTTGCATACATAACTTAATGGAAACATTAATACAACAACAATGTGTTAATATAAATACAATATTGGTCAATACAATCAGTAAATTGAAACATAATTGATAATTGTTGTGAGTAAACCTTAGAATGTAGTGTGTTGATAATGATATTATGTATATTAATGTGTATAATTGTTGTATTAAGACTCCAAATCATTGAATACATAAGTACAATTAAATACATATTTTGTATAAATATGAATGTAAATAAGAGTCACAATGTTAAATATAAATATGACTGTATATAAATATATAAATATGATATGAAATAAACTGTTAGTTGTTTACATCTTGTTTTCGAGTGACATATCTATGTCCATGTGTCATATATACGGGCCGTCGGACTGTTGTGTGTAGATATATACATGTGAACCCCTCGTTTCATACCTTGCTTTGTTACTGTCTGTGGATTACCTGTGTACACACATCTATTACCATACCATACCTTTCCACTGTACAGGTTCTGGCAGGGTGTACGGCTGGTTGGCCCTTAATCTTGCTGTGTGTTACATTGACCTGTGTCTATCTGGCAATTTGCTGGCATGTCATGTGAGACCTTCTTGATTCTATAGGGACCTGATCCCGTAATTGTGACGTGCTTCCACTGGCCATATATTTCTCTGTCGTCTGGGATCTGTATGTAACCAGTCCTTTCAGGACACTTTCTATTGTTCTGTTTTGGTTACATATATGAGTACTTTGGTATGTTGTGCTATTATTGTGTGTGGAGCATTTCTCCACGGGCCTCTGCTGACACTGGACATATATCCAGCTAGCCTAGCCCGGTCAACAAGTGTGAGCCAACTAAACACAATTAGTACGGTGGCACCTTCTGACAAGTGGGTCGGGTTACAGATGCATAACTGTCTTCAATCCCTACTACTAACACACACGTTATTCTATCCACATTCTATGTTTGTCTTATCACATAGCATGTGTTTCTCACTATTTCTACCGGTACTTTACATGGCATTGTCCGATTCCATACTTTCAGAGGCTGACAGTTTTGAGACATGTATAACTAATGTGGAGGACACAGCATTAACTTTCCCTGCTGTGAGCGGATCACACACGCACACGCGCACTTGCATTTCCTAATTGTGGGTTACGCACAGGAGCACATGCATATCCGTATTCTGGTTACATATGTTTACTGGGTCTGTGTGGTTACATGGTCTGTATTAGTTGTGACTGTTCCGGTAACATATCTCTGATCTGGTTGACGGACGTGTGCTGAACACACTTTCACCTTTACACATGTAATTGTCTTTGCGGCATGAACGCATTACGTACACGTTCACATTTATATGTTCTATAGTCGTAATTCAAACGGGACTGCATTCACATTTGCCGGTTGCTGTGACCACTACACGTTAGCTGTTCTGTCTCATTTATATGCATACTCATGGTACTTAGCTACATTAACATATCACCCCCCCCCCCGCACTCATGTACGTCACAGGCATCCATTCTCCTGCTGGGAAAAGTGCGGTACTACATGTTACACATTCCTTATTCCCTACCGCTCATGGCCCAGGATGCATATGTCGTGACCGCAGGGATATTCAGATCACAGGGGCTTATAGCCCCTACGCATACAGGCCTTCGATTGTCAGGGTGTTCCTGTGGTGCTTTGGGTTTGGTCTTGTCCGCCTAGTGTACGGAACTGCCCTGACCGTGTACGAATGTCAGACGAGTCACATGGGCACGGTTTGTCCGTGTCTATGATACCATATCCCCCCCCATTATTCCTAACCGTGCGCGCTGATTGGCCGGCGTGCCCGTTGTAGATCGTGTTATAGTAATTGCACACGGTCTGGTCGACCGGACCTATTTCCATTACTATACCTCGGTATTTATAACCTGTCTCGCTATGTTACATGGGTTTAACATTGCGTGACAGCTTTCACTGAGCCACGGACATGTCCGTTGCTTACTTTGGGGCAGTCCCGCTCTGCTACACACATTTAACATGGCGGAACAGGTTGAACAGCACAGCAACGGGGACATCGGGCTCTCCGTCGCTGTTTTGTATTGAATCGCTATGTTGACTTTGTTTCACATAGTGAGACAGTGTTGACATTGGCAACGGACATCTCCCGCAGTACGTCCGCACCGCCGTGGGTGCCGTATGTCTGCGGATGGGCGGCGGACAGGCATTATGCTGTGCCATTATGTCTGGGAATATATGGTTTCTTTCCCTAGATGATATGGCATACTAGCAATGACCCACGTCTGGGTGTGGGTACTGCTGTATTTACCCATGGTTGCCTTTGTGTGGTCCCTCGGGCATCGGCCTCGGGACCACACCACATCTACCGTGGGTATATCTAGCATTACCCACATCCGGGCGTGGGTTATTTCTATGATATTCCGTGTGTACGGACACGTGTGTTTGGACAACCTACAATAGCTTCTGCTATTAGCATACAATGCTGTGGGTGGTGCCGGTTACCATACATATGCCTTTCTCAAAAGCCGACTTCACACTTCTAAAAACTAGTGTGGTCTCCTTTAAGGCCCCTGAGCCGGTGGTAAACATTACTCAAACCGCTGAATCACTTACAAATGCCTTCTACCAGCACCTACAGGACACATGGATCAGGCAATCCCAAACAAAACTAAGACTCTTTGTACCAAAGGCAAGCGTCCAGTCTGGTGGACCCCAGCAATAAACAAGCTCTACAACAAAAGGAGGAAGCTACTACAAGATAGAGCAAAATCCTTGAAAGGTAAGACACCCTTGCTCATTATAAGTAAAAAACTAAAAGCTCTCATAAAATCATCCAAGGCAAATTCTGAGTGAAAAATCGCCAAGGACTCAAAAGACAATCATAAGGCCTTCTTTAGCTATGTTAGAAACCTAGGAGGAAACTCCCAGATATGCTCAGAATTAGTTCAAAATGATGTGAAGATTACTGAACCTACACACATTGCCAACATACTGGCTGACAGGTTCAGTGCAGACTTCTCTCCTCCCCCACAAAAGGAGAGATATCTATACCAGAGGATTGTAGCCCCCTAAACATCTCTAACACCCAGGTGAGAACTGCTCTCTCCAAGGCAAAAAAACACAGCATCCATGGGACCGGATGGTGTCCCTGGCTGTGTACTCCACGAACTCAATGAGGAATTAAACCCGCAGTTAGGACAGCTGTTTAATCTTAGCCTCACCTCAGGATACGTACCCAAGGAGTGGCGCAAGGTGACTGTGGTCCCACTTCACAAGGGCGGTGCCTCCACTGACCCTGGAAATTACCGTCCCATTAGCTTGACAAGCCTTATCTGCAAAGCCATGGAGAGGATCATAATGGAACTCATTAATAAAGACATAGGGAACTTGCAGACTTTGGATCCAACCCAGTTTGGCTTTGTCAAAGGCAGATCATGCCTTTTAAACTTGGTTGACTTTTTCAAAACAGTCACCAAGGCCATTGATGAGGGTAAGGCAGTCCATACAGCCTACCTCGACCTGGCAAAGGCCTTCGACACAATACCCCACTCAGGTATCATCGAAAAACTCATCAGCTTGAATGTAAACCCATACATCACAAGATGGGTTGCAAACTGGATAAGTGACAGAACCCACAGGGTCAGAGTTGCTGGCGCCATGTCAGACTCAAAGCCGGTCACAAGTGGTGTCCCACAGGGCTCAGTCCTGGGTCCACTCTTGTTCAGCATCTACTTTTCCGAAGTACAAGCAAACACAGGAGGGTTATGGCTGATAAAGTTTGCAGATGACTGCGAACTGGGCGCCATAGTCGAAAACACATCTGACACAGATATCCTTCAGAAGGGCCTCACAGAAATGGATAACTGGTACCAGAGACATGGCCTAAAGCTGAACGCCAAGAAATGCATAGTCATACCCTTCGGGAAAAACAAGGTTACCCCTAGCTACCATATAGGTGGCAATCCACTGAGCACAGAAGAAGTTATCAGGGATCTGGGGACCCAGGTTGACAGTAACCTTTCGTTTGACACTCACATTGCTAATGTAGTTAGGAAGACCTTCTACATTTCCCACCTGATCATGAAGGGATTCACATCTAGATCAAGGGAGGTCATCGTCCCCCTGTACTCATCACTCATTAGACCTATGATTGAGTACAATGCCCCATTCGGAATGTATCTGACCCGACACCTGCAGCAGCTGGAAAGGCCCCAAAAGTTCCTCACCAAAAGGAAAAAGGGTCTCAAAAGTATGTCTTATGCTGCCCGACTGAAAGAACTCCAGCTCTATTCAGTCGCATACCGCTTGCTCAGAGGTGACCTGTGCCTGACATACAAGGCCATGTCAAACCCAGATTTGATGAATATGCTTCACCTCAAAGAATCTAGATCCCTCAGAACCACAAGGGCGGGAGACTTAAACCTTGACACGGTCATTAATAGAATGTGCTGGAGGGACAGATTCATCACCCAGAGACTCCCTATGCTGTGGAACAATATCCCGGTACATGTGAGGCAGAGCACCTCGCTGGCCTTGTTAAAGAGGAATCTTGACCAATAGATGGGAGATCGCAGATATACCCCAGGGATTATTTCAGTGTCACTGCTTGACAGAGGTACAGCAAAATAATAGGCATAGTTTTCTTCAAACTAAAGGGGTGGCGAAGGCCACATAACTATAGGCTAGGCTTATAAATGCCCTTGGGCAGATAGCCTAGTATGAACCTATGAACCTATGAACCTATGTTCTGCGTTTGTCCCATTCACACTTGTCTATCCCCTGTCCTCATTCATACGTGGATATTTCTGTGGCACATGATTGAACTATGTATTACCTGCAGGTATGCTGTGTACAGTGCACATATGTCACGGTTGATTACAGTGTATCTGTGTACCTACCTCTGTGATACTGAGGACTACCACACATCCTTCGCAGCATTACATGCGTATGTCCATACTCTTATTCGGTGGCCTGTGGGGGGTTGTCAGAGCGATGGTTACACATGTCCCTGTTTGTGCACACATCATGGTGGTCTTTGACTGGCCTCTGTTGCTATCGTGGGATGGACAGTGGTGTTGGTGTGTGTTTGGGTTGTGTTTCCACTGCCGATATGTCAGTGGGGGGTGGGGTTGACACATGTTCCTCTTTGCAGGGGGCCCCATCCTGGACATTTGTGTCATGCATCGACACTTGGCACATGCCATATGTCCTGTGATATTCCCACAGTTGTGTATGCCTTCCTGCATTACTACTGCGTGTTACTGGCAGTTTGTATCTGGTACGCATGGCTATTATGTTAGATAGCTTAGGCTATTCCCATGATATGACATACCCATTCATCCGGGCATATACGTGTTATTCAATCCTTTGCATTGGCCGTGGGTGTTTGGCCATCCGGCACCACTATTATCTACGTGTGATGTCCCACCTTCACCTTCTGTGCATGTGGCACCCTTTTGGGGTGTCCTGCTTGGTGGGCGGATGTTCCGCCTTATGTGTTGTGTTTGACATGTCTGCATAGCTAATCATCGGTACAGTGGCTGCACATACTGCTTTGTCCAGATGTGTACAGTTATGGACACCGTGGCGTGTGAATGCCTATGGGGTTTCGACAGGTCCGTACCACATGCGGGATGTATGCATTCTGCCGACACATTCACATGCGGCCATTTGGATATCAGTACCTGAGGTGGGATGTTGACATGTGGGGTACATATTTGCACGCATGGCACTGCCTAGGACAATACTTCATACTACATTTGAGGTATACCCACTGTGTGTAGGTGTGCAGCTGCGCAAGGCTGCTAGCTGGATTGGGTTGACGGTCGTACATGGGTGCGGGTTACGTGCTATGATGGGGCTGTTGTGTATTACATTTGCATGCATGGGTTCTGCTTCTGGATATTCCGCTTCGGCATACGCCATCCTATGTGTATGCGACGGGTACGTTGCTGGGTCTAGTACATGTTGCTATGCACATGTTTGTCTGTGTTTAGGGTATCTGGTTTCTTTCTGGTTGTTATATAGACACGGCTGCCTGGCTGTGTACTCTCACTACCACTGTGGAATTGCTGGTGACCATGCCCATGGGGCTACTCATGTGTAGGTGCGGCACGCTGACATGCTGCGGTACACCTTCACTGGGTATGCCCACTGACAGTGCATTGCATGACAGACACGGTATTACGCGTATCCTTTGTTCCTTGGACGGGTACAATTTGGACTTCGTGGGTTAATGTTTGGTTCTCCGTTTTGTGTAGACGGGTACTATGTTGCATACTCTGTGTACGTTTCATTATCCACGGATACTGGTTGGTGCAGTTACTATTGCAGGCGGCCTGTGACAGTCAGCACTTTGGGTAGCTCCTCGCCTGCCGGCTTGGCCATGCCTACGGGCGCATCCTACTTGGGCTCGCGCACGTGCCCTTTGCACGTAGTTGTGGTTGTGGCGCACACTCATTACTATGCATGTGGCGCTGCTACGCCGGTTATACACTGCACTGCCGGCGCAAGCCTTACACCAGCCTTGCGCCGAGCTTCATGAATCCGGGGGAGTATTCTTAAGAATTGGAGTTTAATTTTGGAAAACCATGCTTTGTGTAAAATAATTGGTTTGCAACCTAAATTCACTTATAGAAGAGGGCTTAATCTCAAGAATTTAATTGAAAGGGGTAAAACCAAGGCTAAAGTAGTTGGTATGGGTAAATGCGGAAGGTGTCCAGAATGTAAATATATTATGCCATGTGATAAAGTAATAATTAAGGGGAAAGTATATTACTTGAACAGTAAATTTAACTGTGAAACAAAGGGG
Organism: Protopterus annectens; assembly: GCF_019279795.1. Taxonomy (NCBI): domain Eukaryota; kingdom Metazoa; phylum Chordata; order Ceratodontiformes; family Protopteridae; genus Protopterus; species Protopterus annectens. The sequence goes on along the minus strand of NC_056732.1, from coordinate 618,268,738 downwards.
GTGGTGTATGCTGCCTTGTGTGACAATTGTCCGTCCTTCTATATAGGAAAAACCAAAAGGATGTTAAGAAAAAGAATTTATGAACATATATATGCTATGGGTAGGAGGGATTTAACTAATGCTCTCGCAAAGCATATTGTAGAATATCCTGATCATGCTTTTTTGTTTGTGGTTTTACACCAGGTACAGAATGGTATTAGGGGCGGCCCCTGGCAATTGCTCTTAGAAGAACAAGAAGTGTTCTGGCAAATTAGAACAGCTTCCTGTCTTCCCCCGGGGTTGAACGAATACACCTCTATTAAATGCATCTTAAAATTAAAAGCATTGCGTAGGTAAACACTACACTAAATTCATTATACTTAAGGGTTAGGGCTTATTTAGTGGCTTTTTAGCATATATATATATATATATATATATATATATATATATATATATATATATACATATATACTTTTATAAAAAACGTGTTCACAAAAATGCCTTAATATGCAAGCATATATATACATATTCATGTTTTTATAATTCCCTTATTTCAATATGTGTATGTTTATTGTTTATTTTGTGGTGTATTTGTATTTGTAGTTTGAAAGCTAACTATTTAATTAAGTTAGCAATAAGTTTTATCATATATTGTAAATTTTTATAATTCATAATTTTAGGTGTTACTATATAACAATAGGACATTGTATATGCTATACACACACGTACTTTATACACACACACACACATATATGTTTTCATATAGTCATTGTGAGAATCTGATGAGGTTTTCTGGGTAGCATGATTAATTTAATTAATATGTTTGGATAGGTTTTTAGAAGTGGTTTCTTTAATTTAAAACTTTGCAGTTATTCGCATAATTAATTTATTATGAAGTGCATATAAATACAAGGCTGTGTGTTTTTACACTATTTGTCTGAAGAAGGTTGGGTAATAACTCTTCTGAAAGCACTAATGTTCAATAAGCAATCACACATTTGCCATTAAGTTGTATAGTGTGATCGAAACAACTGCAGTATTAAACAAATATTTGGAGGAAGACATGCAATACAGAACATAATTATCTTGTGAATAGGTAATGCGCATGAGCAAGGAATTACCTAAGAAACATTTGCATCATGTCATTTTCGAACACATGCCCGAACAGTTATCATAAAGATGCATAACAGTCATGGGCACGCAAAATACACATATCGCTCATGTAAGGAAGAACACCCTTGTTTGGCATATAGCATTATCATACCATATAAGATGTACTGATGGCCTGCCTGGTATGAAAATGCCTGAAAAAAATCTGTCAGTTTGAGTGTATAAGCTACTGTTGTCTGAAAAAAATTGTCTGACAAACAGATGTTACCAGATGCAAACCCCTGTCTATTATACAAGGTTTCCTCCACACCACAGTATTAAAAGTATGTGCCACATAAGATAGCAATGGAGGCTGTCACAAATAATTGAACTTAATGTGTGTGCTAACACATGATATAGGAATATAATACGAACAATCTGATTTATTCATAATGCTGGAAAGTAGCTACCCATGGTAGATATTGAATCTCCTACCTATCTAGTTACACAACTTAGAGAGTGGTGTACTGGCTGCAAGCACCACAGGAGAAGTGTGACTACCAAGGGAAGAGAATGCACTTTTGTCAAGATGACCTCATCAGTGTGTGTCATATAGAGTGTTTCTGAAAAAAGTGGGATAAGTAGGCTAGCTTTGAATACAGTTAAATGTATTATTCCCAGGTGAGGTGGATACAGCATCAAGTGCTACCCACAGTCTCACACACACACACAAGTCTTCCATGTTGGGCATCAAACCTCTTACCTAGCTAGAGAACACTGTATTAGTCACAAGTGCCACATGAAAAGTCTGACTCTTAAGGGTAGAGAGTGTACTTTTGCCATCAGTGTGTGCCAAACAGGATGTTTCTGTAAAACTTGGTATAGGATCATCATGAGAACAGTTAAATGTGTTATTCTCAAGTGAATTGAATACACTACCAATTACTACACACAGCCCCTCTCACACACAGAGACACTCCACATAAGTCTTCCATATCAGGCATTGAAACTCCTACCTACCTATCTAGGTTACACAATCTGGAGAACAATGTATTAGTCACATGTGCCACAGGAGAAAACAGTTAATACCTATATGAAATTGGACATCAGAATATTTGTAAAAAGTAATGGTTGGAAGAGATGATACTATGCATCACAGGTTGTGCAACAAATGAATATGTGAGTACAGGACAATGTAACATCATCATGTTTGTCACATGTACTGTATATATTGTATATACTGTACATTGTGTTACTATGAGGGACATTTACATGTTCCATATAATGGAATTTCTTATACATTCACTGCTATACACAAGTGGATTGTCAAACATTGCTGTGACATCATGCTGGGATGACTCCACACTTGTCTTGTCTCATGCTTGCACTACGTGCTTTGGCAAGACAAACATGCAAGCCATACAAAGGACAGTGCACTGCAGAATGACAGTGCTGTATTCTGGAAGAATAGTTTAACCATGCTGATAATGCAATGCAATTATAAACTCTATATTGCAGACATATACTTTAAGTGAGTTAATTAAGTGAGTCAACATTACTTTAAAATCAAAATCCACTGTTGACAAAAATAATACAGACATACAAACTTTATTTTTATTGTATTCTCAGAGTGCAGAGCTGCTAAGCTGATCTGAGCCGCTGATGGCAAACATTGAGCACATGTGTAATTATATATGGAAGTGTAGAATTTACAATGGTAATTAACCTTACTCTATGTTGCTCTGTGCCGACTTCTGCCCTCAATAGGTAGCAGGCACATTATTGTAGCAACAGGATAATGATGTGTTAAGTGAAGGTTTAGCCAACATTTACAGAGACTGTAGTAAGACAATACATCATGAAACATGTTTTCATTCAGATGTATTCAAACATTTTCAGCATACCAAGAAAAACCATTTACACCTAAGTATTGCCTTAGCACAACATGCAGAAAGTCATAATTGTGACAGTTAATATTTGACAGCAGATTTCAGCAAATGTAATGGCATATATTTGTTTTTATTACCCTATTGACCACTATAATCAATACTTCCATTTCTTCAACTTCTTCAAAATTATATTAAACTGAATAAACGTATCTTAGTCCAGCGGCACAAAGTAAGACAAAGTAATGTGGATGAAGGCAATAAAATCCAAAGATATTGCTATAAGCTGTGTACTTCCATATACCCTTCTTTGCATGCATTGCCCAATGCCAGACATTGCACAAATGCAGAGGTGGAAGAATAAGGATACAGAAGGGAGAAGATACTTCAGCAGGGTGACATGGAGGTGGGGACAAAGTAGATTATGACAGAGGAAGAATAAGTTTGGCTAATAACAATATGTAGCCAACAGTTACACCTAAATTAGTGTACCAAAAACACTGAGTAAAATTTGGCTGGATTAGAACCCTTTGAAATTATTCAAAAATATTTCTACACATTTGAGCATTAGCTCATCATACCACAAAGAACTCATTACTTTACAGGATTAAAATAACACTATTGAAGTACACCAGCAACTTACTGAAAAGGAAGGGGTGAACATAGAAAGTTAGAGAAAGTAGCAGAGGAATAGCAACAGTATGTTTTGTAGGGCAAGCAAGAACAGGTGTATTTTGATTTAACTATTAAATGACCATTAACCTCTCATGCTCTAAAGAATTGCTGTAAGTACAAATAAGAGGTAGAATAGTGCAATAAACATAAATTCCTAACTAGGATAAGGCTGGCTTGCTAAGTCTCCCTGTTGGGGCTGCAATGTTTTTGAAAATGATATATTGCTGCACTATTCCAATGTTATATTAAGGAAATGTGAAATATGGAGAGAAATATAGACATTTACAATTAAATATATTATAGGAATATGATGTGTCATGATGTAATAAATTGATATATGGATGTAATGAAACCCAAGACACTGTGTCAAAGCATCAGGCTACAATCATGGAAATTATGTTAATATGTAACAGAGCACCTCAAATTTAATACATCTAGCAACCTTTGAATAGTTTGATTAACTGTATCACACTACTGCCTTTAGTATGACTTTACTCTGTATTCACATTAAGGATCAGATAGCTACAGTAGCCCTTTTGTAAGACAGGAAATGGACCACTGCAAATTAAAGTGAATTCTTCAGCTTTTGCAATAACACGTTAAACAGCATTCACTGTCATTCAGCATTGCTTCAGTATGACCAACTCCATGCAATGCTGAGGACATAAAGTGAAGGTTTCCGTGGGTCATTTCTGGCCACGTGTGTTGTGTGTGAATCTATTTTTTTACCTGATTATATGTGTGAAAAGGGGGTAGATAGGGCTGCGGTGAAAATGTGGATGGAAAGCAGAGAGTAGGACACAGGAAAGAATTCCAGAATTTGCAGAACGGTATTGGGAAAGCACCATAGCTATCCATTTCTTCACAATGTCAATGTGCAATTGTACACACAATTTAAAGACTTTGTGGACAGAGTCACCACACCAGTGATGAGTGACAACAACAGAATAATATTGTATGGCAACTTAGATTGAAACAACTGTGTCAGAATGACATAGAGGTGAAGTGGAGAGCTATTTAAGAGGTTTCATTTTTGTGTGGGGCAGCCACCCCTTTTTTTTTGGCAAGACAGGAATGTTGGGACATTTGCTTAGGAATGAGATGGTCAAGTAAGTAGGGTAGATTAGGAAGCATCTTTAGACATACAGGACATACAAGACATACAGGAGTAGTGATGGAGACATAAGGATGGGGACAGGTAGGGGACATCAGAGGCACACCCACTTCCAGGTAGGGAACAGAGAGGATCTAGTCCTCACCCTCTGCATTGTCATCATTGTCTCCTGCAGCAGATCCCTGTGTCAATACTAGACATAGCATAATTTTTGGAATGGGACACAGGATCTTTTCAACCCTGCTGATATGTGCATCAAGGAACCTTCTCCATTATATCCTCCACAACCATATCAGTTCTTACCAGGTGACAAAATGACCACCTCCACTACTACTACTGTTCCCATAGGATACCACTGCATCATCAGCTGAGGCAGAGCTACCTGATGTACTTAGAGCAGGTTGGACAGGGGTTGTGGAGGCAACAATAACAAGTTGTGACCCTGATGTGCTAGGTGCTGTGCTGCCATCTGTGGGGGTATGATGGGCTTAACCAAAGTGGTTGGTGTGCCTCTCTGTGCTGTTGATGATTAATTTTCAGCAGCAAGTTATGCAAAGACAGATTGTTAATAAATTAGATCCCCACCCAAAAATAATTAAATAAATAAATAAACAATTAAAACATTAAACAATAGAAAAGAAAGGGTTGGTGGGGACAAAAAACAGAGACAGAGAGAATTAGATGCATGGCATGTCACAGTACTGTATATTTTAAACAAACGTGGTTTGCCTGCATATAAACAGTTATCATAATTTACTACTGCATACCTTTACAATATCCATATATGATGAAAAGGTATTTGTGTGGCATTAAATAAACAAATGTCACTGCTCTGTTATAAGAAACAGCTGCCTTTATTTCATTATGACAGTTGGAATTATGCATTCTAAATTAATAATTACAATTACCATAATTAATTCTTCCTGACAGACTGCTGTTAAGATCTTATAAATGATTATCAATTTAAAACAATAATTGCTGATTCAGGGTGCTGAATCCACACACAGTAAAGATGGTATTCTCATCTCCAATGAAATCAGCAAGAGTTATTGAGGAAGGCATGCATGCTTGACATGAAGGATGCAGTATGCCTACTCAAGATGCTGCTGTTTGAGGTAGTGAAAATAACATTATGGCTTACATTTTTACCCAAATCATACCTACTCCATGCCACTCTGAGATGTGTTAATCTTGCCTTGGTCACCTCACAGTTTGCAGCCATCTCATCTGCTGCTGTACAGCACAAAAAGAAAATAAATGTATATGAAACATAATGAATAACTGAATTAGCTGGCTAGATAATTACTGCCATATAATAGCTAGGTTTTGGGTCAGTATACTTACACAGCTGGGGAGTTTTCCCAGTCCTAAAATCATCCATCCATTGGCTTAGAAGGCCGTGCTTATGCTTTTTAAGGTCACAATAGTATTGAAGACATGATTCCCCAAACTTGGATTGGCAGTTGCAATGGAGACAGCCTTGACTAAGCTATTCCAAGCCTCAGTCCTATACTGAGACCTGGTATATTCCCCATAAAGCAGCCTACAGTTTTAACACTTCATAAAGAGTGCCACAAATATCCTGAACTCTTCAACACCCCACGTTTGCTCTTTAAGTTTAACACCATTTTCTCCCTTGCCAGTCACTTCTGCAAAACTCAAGCTAGCAAAACATGTTTGAATTGGGACCTTATTCAGGTCTTGTGTTTTACTAATATTGTGCAAAGATGCAAAGAATTACCAACTGTATTTGTGCAACTGAAAGCAGATTGCCTTCTTGGCACTACTTAAAGCACATAGTAATAAAAGTCACTTGGACTGCAAACCTGGTTTAATGTTTAAAACAATTGAGTTTAAACACTTTCATTCCATTCAATTCAAATAGAAACTTCAGAAACAAAGTAGGAACTGTTCTGGTGGATTATATAAGATTTTGGTTTTAAAAGCAGGTAAGGACAATGTTTCAGTTGTCCTTGAGAGAAACACCTACAACAGTAAAATGGAAATAATATTGTCTGATGAAAGCTTTTACAAGAAAGTGTTTTCTCAGACATCGCTGTGGAAGTAGCAATGCAATCCATGGCAGAGGTGGTACTCATGGCTAGGGGGTGATGACACTGAACTAAGTAGGCAACCATGCATGACTCACATTTGTGGAAGATGCCAGGAATTAGTGCTAGCACCTAGATATTTCTCTTGGGATTCTAAATATGTAGCGTATGTATCATCTTGTTTGTCATGTACATCATACTATATTGTAAGGACAAAAAGGGAGCTACATCTTAGAATATATGAACATGTACATGCTATAGAAGTAGGTGACAATAAAAATGCATTAAGTAAACATTATCTTGAAGGAAAATGTAGATTTTAAATGAACAGTTATTGATCAAGTTTATGATTTTTTTAACTATGTTTGATGCAGAGGATGAAATGGATTGGACAGACTACTGCTGGCAGATAAGGCTAGATGCATGTAACCTTCCAGGTTTAAATGATAAAGAAATGTTTAAAGGTTTTTTTTAGAAAGATGTTGAGGCACTAATTATCTAGTTATCCAATTATTCTATTGAGACCATGTGATGATAAATGTTATGTTAAAATGTATGTGGTTTTTATTTTACATTCAGTGAGAAGAAGTCTGTTTAGATGAAAACACATAGTGTATTATAGTTATTGATCAAGTATTTATTTTATTTTTTTTGATTAAATTTATTTTTCTATTTAGTCATTGTTTGTGCTAATTTGGAATCCTAAATAGTCTAATTATTGCCTTTACTCATCCAGAGAGAGTTTTATGACACGTGGAATTTCTCCTTCCAGTACTGTCCAGAGTGCTGACAAAAGTGCACCTTTGCCAGGCATGTTTGCACTATCTAAGGCAGCCTAAAGTAAATGTTTCACTTTTTTCCTTAAGTAGTGAACTGTGTTTGTTCACCATCGAGTGGAGAGCAAATGTCCTTAACATGTAAAAAATGTAAAAGTAAATATTGTCAGTTATGGTAAAGTGTTCTGTAAACATGATTCAAACAATGCTTCATGTGCCTTATTTATCTCAATTCATTTCAGTTACACCTTGTGCCAGAGAGCATCTGGTCAACTCACACAGTACCCCCAGTTACTACCTACCTAAGGCAAACTAAATTAAACTACATTTTTCACCTATTTCCTTAAGTAGTGAACCCTGTTTGCATGCTGCCAAGTGAAAAACAAATGTACCTTAAAAAAATGAAAATAGAAAGATGACATATTGTGACTAATGAAATCTGATCCCTATATAGGGTACAAACAATATATCATGGGCATTATTTCTTCAATTCAATTCACTTACACCCCATTCCACATAATTTTACATCTGTCAGATACATTTAATGAAGTAAGTACTAGCCATGCTGTGTGTGTGTGTGGGCGGGGGGGAGGGTGCAATGACACAAAGCACATTTGTTCTACCAAAGGCAATCTAAACATAATTTTTCACTTGTTTCCTTAGGTAGTGAACTGTGTTTGTTTGAGCAATAATACTTTAAAAGAAAAAAAAAAAAAAAAAGAAAAGCAATTATTGTGATTAATGGCAAAGTGTTCCAGTAACAGTATAAAAACAATGCTTCATGTGCTTTATTTCTCCTGATTCATTTCAGTTACATGTTGTACCACAGAATTTGACACTGATGCAGGGGCCACACATGGGTGCCAGGCATGTTTGAGCTACCTAAGGCACCCTAATCTAAACTTTTCAGTTTTTTCGTTAGGTGGTGAATCCTGTTTGCATGGTATCAAGCAGAGAGCAAATTAAAAAGACATTAGAAGAGGAATATATGCTAGAGAAAAATACAGAAAATAAATGAAATGAAATTAAATTAAATTAAATTAAATGTATGCGTATATGCAACAATGACCAGAGCAAGAAGTGCACTCAAATGAACAATTCTTTGTCTCATCTCCTAGTAAAATGAGACATTTACTTTTTGAAGCACATTATCAGACTTGTAGTTAATGACAAGTAATGTAAAAGCAAACAGAGTAATGATCACATGCTGTTAGCAATAGTGACAAGAGTTGATTTTTAAACTACAACAACATAGCGATATCACAAAATATGCTTTTAGACAACCCTCTGTAAATGTTTCATGTAAGTGGATTTGAACCCTGCATTTGATATTTTTATTTTATAAGTTCACTGCACTTATACATTGTTCCACAGGGAAAGTTACTTGTCAGGTGTATTTTCTTCCCTGAGTTTTTTCCAGAGTGCTGATAGCCATGCAGTGCTGCCAGCCTGTTCTGTACTACGTATTACTGCCTAAATTCATTTTTTTACTTTCTTCCTTAAGCTGTGAAAGTGTTTTTTGCACTGCCAAGTCGTGTATAAATGATACAAAAAAAAAACATGAGCAATTATTATAGATCAAATACTTTACATGTACATGTTTAACTAAATATTTTATGTTGTAAGAGGGACCTGTATGGATTAGAAACCTCAAACAAGGTTTTGAAAGTAATCATTTCACACTATTTCCCAGAGTTGCCACAGACTTGTGTGCAGTCACAGTGAGGGCTTAATACACAGTAATTGTTTTTGTACATGTTGGATGCATACAGTCACAAAAAACTGAGCTGATAGCCATACTGTTTGTTTATTATATATTTATTTTTTTGTGTCTGTTCTTTTGTTCCATCTCATGCAGTGATATGGCACTCAAGAAGACAGTTGTACCATATAAGCCACCATATAGTGATGCAGAAAATTAGGTCATTATCTACATCATATGTTGCCATGCAACTTTTCTGTTAGACAGAGGTAGAGGTGATCAATCTACTAAAGACAGGATATGGCAGCAGGTGGTCGATGACCTTAATCCTGTCAGAGGTCAAGGAAGAATCTACTCTCAGATAAACCAGGCAGCTGGCACGATAACCTCTGCCCACAGAAGGGTCGGTGCAATTGCCAAAGAACAGGTGGCATCAGGGATGGTCCTGCTACCAAACCACTAATAACTGAAACTGTGGAATTCCTGTCCAGTATCAGAGATCCACAGAGGGTTCCACCAGAATTCTTGACACTGGTTGAGATGTGGATGACAGTCACAGAGCATCATAAGCAGACCCACCAGGTATGCAGGAAGCTAATGTCATTATTATTTCTTTATACCCATATATCTAAAATATCTCATATATATATATATATATATATATATATATATATATAAAGAGAGAGAGAAAGACACACACACACACACACACACACACACACACACACACACACACACACACACACACACACACACACAGATAACAATGAGCCAGATGGCAGTCATGCAGAAGTAGTGGAGTTTGCTTTGGATTTGGAGGTCAGACAACTTTTCACTATTTTTTATGACAAATTTTTAATCTGCTCTCATGAAATGGAATGCTCTCATTTTCATGTTTCATTTGCATTGTGATACTTAACAGAGTTCTGTCCTTCCTCACATACAAGCACTTCTGAGTTGCAGGCTTCCAGCCTACCTGCACATGGTAAGCGCACAGTTGTTTATTGTTAATACTGTATATAATGTAGATTCAGGTCTACATGACAGTCAAGTCTTTGAAGCTTTAGCATCTATTAAGAAGTTTAACATACTGTTATTATAAGGAAAATATGTCATCAGTTTTAGTCTCCATTTTTTGTTTGTTGTGATCCTTTGAGTGGTAATGTAGAACTCCTACCACCTGATGTCAGAGTATCAGTAGCCTCTGATGATGGTGGTGGTGTTGATGAACAGGCACAGTCTAGGGTGTGCAGAGGGTCAGGACAACACTGAGGTTGTGACTCCCACATCCCCAGTCCATGTTTTGGACAGAGTCAGTATACCTGCATATACCCAGGATGCAGAGACCTCTGGTGTAGGACAGGTTGAGGTTGACAAAGTTGATCAGGCTAGTGTGCTTACTCCGGTTGCTGAGCTGGTTGCCATCATGATGGCATGGTGCCTCACAGGAGGGTTGGTAGGGGTGCTCAGAGGTGGCCTACTGTCCACAGTCCTCCTGAAGCTGGTATGTCATTAGGTGTCACCAATCATATGCGTAAGGCTTCCTACCTGGGCCTCAAAAGAGATAGTGTGACTAATAAATGTTGTGCATTCTGATGTGAGTGACTTCCTGCACCATGTTAGCAGCTCATTAGACAGGATGAATGGCACACTAGATCAGGCAGTTCCTGTAATGGAATGTCTGTTGGGTAAGGTGGGCATCCATGTAGCCAGAGAGCCACAACATCTTCTGGTGTAAGCAGATATAGCCATGCAAAATCCCACTCCCACAGTCACATTACATCCACTCCTCCATCTGTAATATTAGTATCCATACCCAGATGTGGTAGAGCAAAGGATTATGGTTCTGGCCATAGTCCTGATACCAGCTTGTCTAGCAGACACTGTTCATGTTCAAGAACAGACCAACTTCTAGCCAGGAAGTAGCAATGCAATCCATGGCAGAGGTGGTTCTCATGGCTAGGGGGTGATCACTGAACTGAGTAGTCAACCATGCATGGCTCATACTTGTTCAAGATGCCAGGAATTAGTGGTAGCACCATGCACAGTTGTATTTAAGCAGACACACAAACACTCACACACACACACACACACACACACACACACACACACACACACACACACACACACACACACACACACACACACACACAAACACGGAAAAGAAAAATTCACTTTCCCATGCCACTTTACACACATGCAAACTATCAAAACAGTATCACAGCAGTTGTAGTGCCATAAACAGTTATTCAAGTAACAACACACTTCCTGCTAAAGTTCAGCATTAAACACCCATTAGAAATCTAAGATTGTAATATCAGCTGCTATAATAATTATATAAAGCAGTTGTGTCAAATTTATCTAACAAAGAATGTTATAAGAAATAATAGAATGAATTCATGAATGCATACTCATTGCGTGTTGAGCTAAGCTCAAGTGCATGATGCGCAGCATCAAGGAAAGAGTTTGTGATTCAGGAAAAAACAGTGCATGTTGTGTATGGCTGCAAAATAAGGAATAGAAACCAAATATGCTAATGACCATATAATCAAACAGCCATTATGTGTGATAATAAACCAAAAAATCATGGTGGAGCGATTCAGAAACTCAAAAAAATGAGTGCAAATATGTTGTGCTCAGTTTATCTATGAATTCCATTATATTTTGGAATGCAAACACAGGAGGGTTTTAAAAATGTGCTAGCAGCTGTTGCAGTCATTGTACATCTATATCTGTAACAAGCTCTCATACAAGGTGCTGCTGCAGATGCTGTCAAACTTCAGCCTAAAAAGCATAGGGTGTTCAGACCATGTACTACATGAAATTAAAATACTAGAGCGCTGCAGGGTAGACAGGGATACTACATAAGAAATAGTGAACACCTGCCATCTGCACCTGAGATCCCGAGGGAACTGTGAATAACCCATCCCAACAGAAAATAAGGTAAGTGTAGTTTTTCATTTATCTAGCTTCAGGGACATTTCAGCAACCTACAGGGTCAGAGTAGGAATTTCACATGCCTCTGCCTCAAGAACACTCCACCCATTCCATAACAGAATGCTGTAACATGTGGTGGGGCACATCTGCTTCCCATATACCCAGAGGAGAGAGCTACCACCATACAAAATTTCTATACCACATATCATTTCCTTGACTACTTGGGAGCTATATACTGCACTCACAATTAATCAAAAGCTCCAATGTTGAACTGGGAAGAAGGTATGTGAATAAAAGAAGTCATTCACTTAATTAACTCTCAGGTGGTCTGTAAATGCACACATTATCATTGATAATGTGTGTGCAAGTCACCCCGGCAGTTTCTATGACTTCCAAATATGGTACACCTGTGACCTCAACCTAAGGGTTTCAAGGGGCAATTTCCCATAAGGACATCTAGACAGGCATGCAGAAAATGTGCTAGAACCTTGTCTAATGTCCCCTATGAGAATCCTACACAACCCCATTGAGGAAGGTTACAATACTGCACACGAAAAAACTAGAAATACCATAAAGCATGTATTTAGGCTACCCAAATCACAGTTCTGCTGTCTAGATACATGTAGAGGTACCCTGCAACATGACCCCACCACCACTGACAAAATACCGTCCATTTGTGCCATCTTACATAACATAATATTTAGAAAGCAGTTTCATCAGGGTGCCCTAGGACAGGAGCTACAATTCCCGGCACCACAGCAGGTCCAGCTGACACAGATGAGGAGTCAGATGAGGAACCTGCAGTTGAGGATGATCATGGTAGATGGAGTCATGCACAATATGCCTTGGCACTGGCTATGTGACAGCAAATTGCACATAATCCCACCACTTAATTAAACAAAAGAGATAAGCATACATAAACAGGAAAATTGATGCATACAGACAAACAAGGTTTCACTTATGCATGCAAAGGCTGTCTACTATGAGTATAAAAAATAAGCAGGCCCAGGCTATGGCATTTTCAGCACCAGTAACAAAGGTGAGTGTCATGTTGTGTTTTACTAATAAATCCCATTCATGCTTCTTTGTGCTGTTTTTTTTCCTTTTATTAACATGCCTGCCTTACCTGGCTTGGATTTATTCACTTGAGCTTTGTGTTTCTCTACAGTTTTTGATGAATCTGTAATAAACAGATAAAACAGTGCAGAAATAAATGTAAGCATTAAGTGAAAAGCAATGATTATCTATACAGGAATGTCATAACAATGACTGATATATTCAGCAAATACAGACAAAACCAACTGTTATGCATTTAAATGAAATAGAAATTGTTTACTTTCATATGTATTTTTGGCATCCTGTGTGTCAGGCATAAGTAACCCCATGTCAAACAGCCACAGAGGGGGTACGGCAATATCAGCAGCATCTGCAGAAGTAGATGATCAAGATATACACACAACCTTTTTGAGTACAGAAAGAAATGTAATTAATTAAGACACAAATGACAAATTGTAATCCCACAGTACAAATAAAAAAATGCATTGCTTTGCCTGTTCACTGTGTGCATCAGAAATAAGCCGCCCAGGTCAGCCACACCAGTGAGGACCACAGCAATCTCACCATAATACACACATGGCTGAGCATGGCTGTACTACACAAGGCATACTATCTTTCTACTAGTATTGCTACCACTACTAGTCATAGCTCTCAACAGATCGGAGACAAATCTCAACAGAATCAAGGACAAATCCTCACATACTCAGGGACAATCAGGGACATTTTTAAAATATTTGTACTATTAACCTGAATCATTTGCAGAATAAGAGAATGTGGATTAATATAGGTTTTCTGATGTAAAATGTCTATATCCCTGACTTACTATCATTATTTATTGAATGCAATTCATCACCTTTTCTTCAGCAGTCACCAGTTTTAAGAGGGATTAAGAGAGACAGACCTAAAATCGGAGTCTATATCAGGGACGTCCCTGAAAATCAGGGACAGTTGAGAGGTCTGCTACTAGTACTACTATCACTAGTGCAACTAACACTATTGAAGTTAAGCTGCCTAACCAAAACTAAAAGTTATTATGAATCCTAATGAAAACATGACTTAAACAAGCAAAAGCTGGCTACTTTGTGTAACAGGCATAGGCAACCCTAAATCACAGATTGTGCAAAGAGCAGGGCACAGTCACCATCATTTGTACAGTGTGGGAGGGGGTTAAAGGAGGGCAAGCCTGACACAAAAGAAATGTTTGTGTGAGTGTGAGATGAGGTCAGAGCAAGTATGCAAGGTCAGGGCCATTATCTCCAGATATCAAGAGGTTAGTTTTGAAGCATGTTGTATGTGTGTGAGGTGTCATGGTCAATGAAAGGTGTACTGTGTGTGGGTCTGCAGGATCACAGCAACAGCATTTGTGCTAGCAGTATGCCTTAGCATGTTGGACAGGTGTGAGCTATTCATGGTAGAATATCAATTAATCATGGATACCCCCACCCTTGTGAACTACCTGTGCCACAAGTTGCACTGTTAGTTAACTGACCCTGACAAGAATCAGGATGCTATCTGAATGATGTCTGCTGGATGAGCTGTCATCAGTCACCATAACTATTCGCACAACCATGACCATGTAGATGACAAAATCTGGGTGTGGACATATCCACCAACAATATAGTGGTGGAAGTATCACCACTTCAGGAATGAGATCTAGCATGTCCGTAGTTGTATCAGTTTACAATTTGTGATATACAGGTTATTCAGCCTTGTGGATGCTACCCCCATCAATCACAGCAGTTAATGACCACTCCAGTGTGTCCAGTGTATCTTTCATCCTGTTCAAGTTATCAGGCACATGGTTTATGCAGTCATGTACATCAGAATGCAGGTCTTCTGTGGCTCTGGTGGAACTTGCCTTTGCCTTCACATATGATGGCTAGCAGTTACTGACACGCCAACATTATGGGGAGGGCAGCAAGAATAACTTCTCTGAGCATATCTACCAACAATTCTGTTTTTTTTTACTTCACCACCACAAATGTTAGGTGATATTCCATCATTTGGGGCAATCACATTACCTTGGTCAACATTGTCGCCATGAACCTGTCCACTCTCAGACTGGTCTGTGTCTCGGGTATGCATACATTTAATGACTGTGTTCATACTGTGGAGAAGGGATCTGGAAGCCACACTCTCCATGTCAGACACAACCTCTGCAACCCCAGACTGCGTATTTTCATCACTGCCATGCTATTCAGAGTCTATTTATTCTCTAACATCAAGTGGATGGAGGTTCATGTTGTTGGTGCCAGACAATGCCACACCTCTGAATATACCAAGAAATCAAAAAAAAATAAAATAAATTGAAAGATGAGTACAATACAATACAATACAATACAATACAATACCTACATCTAAATAAATCAACCACATATGCAAATGCACATAATCTTAGAGAGTAATATATATAACAGATAAGAAAGAAGTATGACCATACTACATGCAGGTGATCATTGTACATCAATGCCAGATGATGCTGGAGACAATTCAGTTGATAGAGGTATAATCAACATACATCTTAAGACAACATAATAGTAATAGCAACATAACTAATGTATATATTTGAATGACATAATCCTATACAAGTGGACCCCAAGAGCAAAGCCCAAAAGGCATGCCAACACATTAACCAGGACTCTTGTCATAGGGGGCTCTGTTGTGCAACTCACAGATGCCCCCTATAACAAGAGACTGAGCAAGGAGAAGATAATAGTTAATTGCTTATCTGGAGGCAGGATCCACCAAGTTACATATGCAGACAAGTCACTCTAGCACAGGTACCAATGTGATTCTATCATAGTCCATGTGAGCGTTCATGACCTGAGACATACAGTACTTCCCTGACTACATGAAGAGAGATGTCACTGATCTCTCTGAATATGTGTTTCAGGCAGTTATGTGCCTTGCATTCCATAGAACTCTACATTCACCAAGGATGATGGCACAGTATGAACAAAAAAAATGTTTGACTTTAATTATTGGCTTAGTTTCTGGGGTCTTTCCTGGGGGGGTGCAATATTTGTCATCATAGAAGGAAAAGGATAACATACCACATTGTTTTGCAAAGAATAATCTGAAAAGCCTCCCCTAGGATAACAAATATTGGCTAATGCTTTATTCAACCACTTCAGCCTTTTTATGCCATGCCAAATTGACAGAGTTACTAACATAGCAAATGAAACCCAAGGAAAGTGAAAGGTGCCACTATGCAATCCTAGGAGCCTAAAGAACAAATTCCACACCCTACATAATATCCTCACTCTTTAAAATATAGACATATGTGCCATTACTGAGACATGGTATAAATCTGAATGTAATCTGGCAGTGAAAGGCTTCAATGCCTTCCACATATTTAGACTATCAGCTGCACATAAAGGTACAAAAATTGGAGGAGTCTCTATCTATATCAGCAACAGGCAAAGTTCTATGTTGCTTAAACAGGACAGTTCCCTGGAATTTATCCATGTGCATATCACTGTAGACAAAGTCCCATATCATAACCTAGCAAGCTGTAGGTCACCTTCCATGTATGTAGAATCCCGTAGCACATACCTACACCTACTGGAACACTCACCATTAAATCAAATACTCTATTCATGGGAGACTTTGACTGCACCTCTATAAACTGTAAAACATAGACTGCCTCATACTCACAGGTGCAGTGGTGCAGCGGTAGCAGTGTCGCCTCACAGCAAGAGGTTCACTGGTTTGATTCTTGGCCGGGGTGCCTTTTGTGCAGAGTCTACATGTCCTCCCAGCATTTTTGTGGGTTTCCTCCAGGTGCTCCGATTTCCTCCCACATTAGAAAGACATGCATCTGGAGCATTTCTCTCCGTGCCTCTGTTGAAAATTGGCTTTGTTCCAAGTTGGACTTTCCCAGTTAACAAATGTTAAATAAATAAAATAATAATGCCTGGATTTTATTAATACAAATACCCTTGACCAGGTATTGTGCATGGCCACCAGAGGTTTAAACATACTGGACCTATTTGGGAGAGCACTGCATTCCCCCACCCCCTTGCCCCCTAGTGTCACATCCTCACTGGTGAAGTCAGACCACAAAGTTGTCTTCTTTGAAATAAAAATTAACTCATTAATCCTGCAACAGTTAGGAACTATTCCAAAGCAAACTACACCCTATTAAGTGAAAGGTTATCAAAACTTAATAGCCCTCCCGTCCCTGAGTTCACAAAAACCTATGAGGAACTGTTCACAGAGACCCTGTAAAACCATGTAAATAGCTATATATAGAGGCTGCTGCACCTACAAGAAGTAAACCACAACAAACTCTAAAAACAAATCGCACAATCAGAATCTTAACCTTAATATGGCATGTAACAAAATTAAGAGACACTCCTATAATGATAGGAGATCTCTAATTACACTAAACAGGAAACCAAGAAGACTAATTAAGTTCAACAAGGCCAATTATGAGGTCAAGATAGTCTGACATGCTAAAGACTGCCACAAGGCCTTCTACAGCTATGTCTGAAACCTCAAACAGCACTGGTCATCAGTGGTGCCACCTTCATTGAGCAGAGTGACATAGCGACTGACAAATTCAGCTCAAACTTCACCCCACCTCCCTGGCATTCTTCCATGAAATACCTACTAGCATAGCCCCCCCAACTATTAACAGGTAGCACTCACTATGGCAAAAAAAAAAAAAAAAAACACAGCGTTAGTTAGGCCTAGACAATATCCTGATATGCCTTCTAACTAGCTGGAAACATGATCTATCAGGACCATTTGAGTCACTTTTCAATTACTGCGTCAAAACAGGCTTTGTACCATAAGAATGAGTGACTGAAATGTTTATCCTACTTCACAAGGGTTGACTACCAACTGGTCCTGGAAACTACATACCTATTAGTCTGATTAGTCTAATATGCAAATTCATTGAATAAATTATCATGGAAATGATAAACAAAGATGCAGGCAGCCTTCAGACACTGGACCCAACCCAGTCTAGCTTTGACTAAGGAAGTTCATGCCTACTGAATCTGGTGGACTTCTTTGAGAAGGTAAGCAAGGCAATGGATGAGGGGAAAATGGTGCATATCACCTACCTGGACATGGCTAAGGCATTCAATCCAATTCCCCACTTGGATATAGTTGACAAACTCTACAAACTGGTCATAAACCTCTACATAACTCACTACATTGCCAAGTGACTCACAGACAGGACTCGGGAAGTTAGGATTGGTGATACCAACTCCACTAAGAGATCAGTCACCAACAGGGTACCTCAGGGCCCCGTGGTGTGATTGTTTCTATTTGGCATTGATTTATTGGAGGTAAAGGCTAAAATCAAGGGCTTCTGGCTGACCAAGTTTGCACATGACTGCAAACTGGGAGCTATCACAGATTATCTCATGACACAAAACTCTTGTAAGAGAGTCTAGGACAATGACTGGTGCCAAAGTCACAGACTGAAACTCAGTGTCAAGAATTGCATTATAGTGCCTTTTGGAAAAAAATGCCACACAGGCTAATTAATTAATCATTTAAGACACCTCTAAGAATTGACCCAGTAGTCAGGGATCCGGTAACATATGTAAATAGTAATCTGGCCTTTGACCCACAGGTAGCCAATATAGTAAGAAAATAATTCTATGTCACCCAGCTTATAAGTAGGAGCATGGCATCCTGGTCCAGGGAAGTCATACTGCGACATTATTCCGGCTCATCTTTTGAGTATAATGCCCCTTTGGCATGTACCTCACCAGTCCTATGCAGCAATTGGAAGTATCCAAAGGTTCCTTACAAGGAGAATCCAAGGTATAAACCCATTGTACTATAGAGATCACCTTAAAGCCCTATGTCTAAACTCAGACTCCTACCAGTTATTGAGAGATGATCTATGCTTGGCATAAAAGGCATCCTCAGATCCAGCTCTGATGGACCTTTTGAATATCTGCAAAATGAACAGCATCAGAATTTCTAGATCCAATTTTGCATGTGACATAAACAAGACATGTTGGAGGGACAGATATGTGTCTCAGAGGATACCTATGAGGATACCTATTTTCTGGAAAAGTCTCCTCATTCATTTGCAGCAGAGTCCATCCTTAACCTTATTTATGCATAACCTTGACTGATGGATGGGAATCAGAAATTCTGCCCAGGGCCAGCTATAATAGACAGAGGTGGACAGTAGCTATCCCTAAAGTAACATACTTCCTCCATATAACCATTAGAAACTTCCTAACATGTCCCTTCTAATAAATGCCAGTGATACCTAGGTATGTAATTGGGTTGGGTTGAGCAGCTATGCTTATAAAGGTCCTGGTGGTCATTAGCTTAGTATTTAACTATGAACTTATGTAGGGCATGTCATGAAACCTTTACTAAATTGAAAAACTTGCAGGACACAAGCCACGTGGATGATGTCCTCTAAAAACTGTGTGTGTGTGTGTGTGTGTGTGTGTGTGTGTGTGTGTGTGTGTGTGTGTGTGTGTGTGTGTGTGTGTGTGTGTGTTTGTGTGTAATAATTGATTTGTGTGTCAGGGAAGTGCTTGCGCATACCTAATTAGCATTCTGAAGTGATCACTAGGCAAAATAATTTATTGTTTCATTTTAGTACTTGTGCATATTTAATAGAAACTAGTAAAGGGGTTGCTGGGGGAAATAATTTATTTACTGGCATGTGACCCCTTCAGTAACATTTCCTAGTATGCATAAGCACCAAATTGACACATTTCCCCAAGTGATCCCTTCAGTAAAATGTCTAGATATACACAAGCACTAAAATGTAACATGCCTTGGTATGCCCAAGCACTAAAATGAAACAGTTCCTCAAGCTTCCCCTTCATTAATATGTACAGGTATGCAAAAGCAATGAAACAAAACATTCATCTAATCAACTCCTTCATTAATATTTCCAGGTATGCACAAGATCTAAAACTAAACATTTACCCAAACAACCCCTCAACTAAAAAGGTCCAAGTATGCTGTCACATCTCTGAATTTTTCCTGAAAACTGCTACTTACTGGCATACATTCAGGGCTATTTACACACTTTATATGCAAATGATCTCATTATAGATTCTTGTCTATAAATCAACTCATATGCATAAATGTGAAGCCTCTTAACTGCATAGTAGCTGTCCCCCTATCACTTATGCATTACCCTTTTCACACTTTGTGATGGCAGACATGTTCGTAAAAAGCACTCTGCATTTCTGTAGTCATCCTAAAAGTCTGAGATTTGCATAACCACTTTAGCACCACTCTTCGTGGAACACCGCTATGAAAATGCAAAGCCCCAGATTTTGAATACTGCTCTGAGTCAAATTTAAACTTAAAGAGGAGGTAAGAGTGAAAGCTAAGCAATACTGAAA
Organism: Protopterus annectens; assembly: GCF_019279795.1. Classification (NCBI taxonomy): domain Eukaryota; kingdom Metazoa; phylum Chordata; order Ceratodontiformes; family Protopteridae; genus Protopterus; species Protopterus annectens. The sequence goes on along the minus strand of NC_056732.1, from coordinate 618,248,127 downwards.
GTGGTGAAGTAACACCAGAAGAATACATAAGCTGCACAGCTTCAACAAAATCACTTACTAAACAAACAATACAATGGAACATGTAGTAGTGGACAAAATATAAAGTATACAAACTGGGAGTTTTAAGATGGCTGCCATCCTATGAGCACTATTTCTTTGGCTCCTACAAGGGACCTAAAAAAAACCTAACCAAATTGGTACTGAGCTAATTTAAAAATGAGAAATATGGCAAGTCTATAAATATAATCTGATTTCTAGATGCTTTAAAACTAGAAGAATCTAATCTTGTTAACTTTAGAAAGGAGGAATAAACAGGATTCAGCCTAGTATCCTTACTGAGCATCAACCACAAGGTGTGACTTACCACTTCTTCAACCTCATAAGGAAAAGAAAACACTAAGAATGTCAAAGGAATCTGATAGCATTGACACCCAAGCCATCAAAACTAAATTCTCACTAGGAGCATCTCCTGAAAAGATGTAACATCCAAAAGACCCAGAACTTGGAAACACCAAGATACGAGTAAACCTGCAAACAAAATTAAACTATAACAAACCTCAAGGACTTAAAAATGGCACTACAATCAATGCAAACCACTACACAAAAATGTTCTGACCAACTGCAAACATTTGGCAACTCTATTAATCAAATAGCTAACAGAATGGGAAAAAAAGTGAAGCAAGTGTCCTGGAAAATAAGAATGAACAGGACCACCTGCAGAAAGAATTGGAAAACTCAAATTTCAAACTCAATAACTCAAAATGCATACAGGTGATGCAGCAAAAAATCACTGACCTCGAAGCAAGATCCAGGCAAAGCAACATTATTATTAGAGGAACCCACAAACATGTTGATCAGCCAAAACTTATGGAAATGATCCAACAGGTCTTTGCCTCTCTACTTGAAAATACAAATGAAGCAAAACAAATAACTATTGAAAGAGCAGTCTGAGTGATCAAACTCTCAGAAAATACAGAAAAAACCGAGACAAGTCTATGTTAAGTTACTGAATTACCAATACATCTTCAAAATCCTTACAACATCCAAATGGAAGAAATACCTTACCTGAAGTAGCAACAAAATATCACTGTCACAAGATCTTCCATTGCTAATAAAACATGAGAGACAGAAATTGTCCCCTTCTGTGCTTACTTAATCAAAAATAAATAAATATATTCCAAATGAGATACCCTAATGCTTTATCTTTTCAACTAAATGGTTCTAAATATACAGTCTCAACAGTCCAACAGGCAAAAAGGGCTTTAATAAATGCTTTCAAAGAACTGCCTGTTGAAGAAACTCATAAACACTGAACACTGTTGGATTTCATCTTAAATACCCCACCTCATCTGCTTTTTGTCTCTCCTTAAGATTTGAGTGTGGTTGGCAAGTTGCGATTTTGAAATCCCTGATACCTTGCACCTCTTCAGGAGGTTCTGCCATTCCTGAGTACAAGCTTCGACCTGGACAGTTAGCCTTCATCGTAATCTACCCACATTCTCAGCATTCCACATCTGATCTAACTTCCTGTTTTAATGCTACTCAACAACTTAAAGGGAAAGAGCACCTATTTAATCTTTAGAAGTTCAAAGTAACTCAGCTGCTGTAATGGTGATCAGAGAGCCTCCACGAGCCAGTTGAGAGTTAAACTTAAGAAGATTACTCTAGAAACATGAAGGAAAGAGTAGATAACTCATCAAAAAGGGTATGGTCTATCTATGTTTTACAATAGAGTGCAGGAACTTTTATAAAAGTATGGACTTTTGCTGAGTAAACTTTTGGGGAATTGAGATCCTCGTTTTCTTTATTTAAAGGTGACGTCTACTATAGCCCCTAACTAAAAGAGGTATAAAATAATGAAGATCTAGATCTTTTAATATTTTATTGGCTACAGCTTTGGGCCACCAATTGTGTTAATTCTACAGCTGGAACAGAGTGACTTTGAAGTGACATATGCAGGTGTGTACTTCGCATTTGGCGGGGCAGAGTGGAAATCTGTGGATGATGGATATCACACTAATGGGCTAAATGCTTGGATAGGCTTATAAGGGCCTCAGGGTCAGTAGCCTACTAACCTCCTATGATCCTATGTGGAGTCAGCTATGATTCTGAGATGTCTCTGCGTGAGTCAAAGTCCTGTTGTGGTGTGGGTTGTTAGTCTATGTTGCGGATGCCAGCACTGGAGCTCAGCTCCACTTGTAATATTGGTGTTTGATATCTAGAGACTAACTGTCAGACCTGGGTCTAGCAGTCAACAAACCACTTGCTGTATAAAAAATGTCCAAGCTCAATGAACATAATAAATTTGGATTACAAGTCTTGATAATTCTGTTACAAGTGGTCTGAGAGTTTACACTTTATATCCAAGGAATCTAGTTTAAATGTAATAATTGTTTGTTATGTGTCTGACTTAAAATGACACTTGGCTTTACATATTTTGTTGCAAATGTTATAACCTCATAAATGTCTAGGATATCATTATAACAGCAGTTTATCCTGCATCATAAACTGATCCATTTTTTCAGGTTCCTACAAGTTAAATGCTTCTATTGTATTTGTAATTTTATAAGCTCATGCTAATCTAGTTTTAGGAAATTGATACATGCCATGTTATCTTATATACTTTTGAAGATGTTTTACTAACCTCCATAACATCAATTACACCAAACATGCTAAATTTCACAATCTACTAGTTTTGGTGTAGCTAGATAAAAAAATGTACTAGTATGTGTTTGAGGCTAATTTTAATTTACTATTTTTTCAAGAAACTTATGTGGGGGCACTGGAACTTGTAATCAGTAGATGTCGATACTTTTAAACAACTCTCACAGAATATTCTTATAATTTTCTTTTCCTCTCTTGATACCTTAGCTATTTACCCAATACCTTCTATTCATGCACATAATAGGAGCTAAGTGAGGTGTTATAAGTGTGTTTAGGAAAATTATGCTAATCTTAATCTTCTTAAATGATGGTTTTATCTTAGAAACAGTTGTTATAAATGAAAAGTGTATTAAAGACATCCTTTATTTAGATTTATGTCATTCCCTTTCTTGTCTCTTCTTGATACTCTATATTTCTGTTCTGGGCTGAGATGGTAAATGATTAGGCGTGGGGTTGATGCAGGGAGAAGTTTCTGTTATTTGCCTTCATTTATGGTTGAGTGCCCTATCTCTACTCATTCAAGATACATACAATTTAACTTACTCATCCCTACTAATGTACAAAAATAAAGACATAATATGTGAGTTATTGATTTGTGGAATGTAAAGGGGATCTAAATGGAAAAAAGAGAAAGCTATTCCTTCCTTTAGCCTTTAAATCCAAAGTGAATATAATTGTAGTACAAGATACAAACATGCTCCCTAAACAGTGGTCACATGACATGGGAATAATGGATTAAAACAATTATTGCAATTGATAATAAATCAAATAGTGTGCGAGTTGCCATCATTATCAAAAATACATTGCAAGATAATATATTACACTAGGATGTAGACCCAGTAGGAAGATGGCATTATGTAACAGCTAGAAGCCCCCATCTTGATAAACCAATACTATTATTAAATATATATGCCCCCTGTACTAGACAACAGGAATTATTTATGTCTGTATATAAAATATTAACCTTCTATCCTAACCATTGTTACATCATAGGGGGGATTGGAATACCATCCAGGATTTATTTATTTTTATTTATTTTATTTTACATTTGTTTACCGGGATAGTCTGACTGGATACATGTCCATTTTCAGTGGAGGCCCGGGGAGAAATGCTACACATAGTCAAACATACAAAAGGTTATACAAGTTAGAAAACAATTAGAATATATAAAAAAGTGGTAATATACCTTATGTACATTGGTTTAGAAGTGTTCCTAGCACAGTTCTCATGTTCAGATGACATACAAGGTTTACATTACAGGTAGAAAACAAATTATATATATAACAACAAAGTGGTAATATATCTTATGTACATTGGTTTAGAAGTGTTCCCTAGTAGGGACTCACAGTTCTCATGGACAGAGACAATTACAAGTAAGATTGTTACTCACAGTTAGTCCCTTGTAGGGACTCACAGTTCTCATGGACAGACACAATTACAAGTAAGATTGGATACATAGCATGGTGATGTAGTTAGATGTAATGATAATTACTGATTATGCTATGATAATTACTGATTATGCTATTGTTTTATAACTTAATCGGGTTGGTACATGGGCATAGCCAGTTCAATTTGAGATACTGTTTGAGGTTTTTTTGAAGATACTTTGGGAGGATTGTAGGGTTATATAGTTTGGCAAGGTATTCTAGGTTTTGCCAACAAAGTTGGTGAACAGGAATTCACCAGCTGAGTTATTAGCTTTGTGGGTTTGAACGAGCAATTTATTGGCTGACCATAGGGATCTCAGGTTGCTATATGGCTTAATAATATTTATAAGAAAGGGGGTATCTTTTGGGTGGTACAGAACTTTGTGCGCTATTAAGAGTTGATTGAATTGAATTAAGCTGGGCAGTTCTAGCCATTCTAGTTGTTTCAGGTTCTGGCAGTGATGGGTTCTATAGGTGGAGCCAGTGGCGAATCTGGCAATATAGTTGTAGCTATGGGACAGCTTATTTAGTTCAGTTTCATTGAGGTTTGAAAGTACAGGTGTGGCATACAAAAGAGTAGAGAGTAGGTGTGATCGGGTGATTTCAGTCCTAGCCAGTGTGGTTAAGAGTGTCTTGTTTCTATACAGTGATCCAAGCTTCTTATTGATGCTCTTTCGGTTTTGTTGACCTGTAGATCAAATTTGAGATTATTGTGTATGATAACCCCCAGACGTTTAGTGTGTTGATCTGGGGAGATAGTGGTGCCACTGTTAGATGTGACAGATAATGAAAGTGTGGAAGATCTACTAGTGGGGGCGAAGAGTAGAAGTTTAGTTTTATTGGGGTTCAGTAGTAGGCATTGGTTGGCGAGCCAGTTCTCAATGGTGTTAAATGTATTTTGGGTTAAGATTTGTAGTTCGGATGGGAAGGTGGCTGAACAGAAGAGAGTGGAAACATCTGCATATTGAATACAGGTAATTTTAGGGATAGCAATATGAAGATTACTGATAAAAATAGAGAAGAGTAGTGGACCTAGTATGGAGCCTTGAGGGACACCAAGTGTGAGAGGTAGCTGACTGGAGAGTTTGCCCTGCCATAGTACTGCCTGTTGTCTAAAATTTACCAGTTAGGTAGGACTGGAACCACTGGATAGTGTGCATGTTGAGGGAAATGGATTTTAGAGAAAGAATGAGAAGTTCATGGTTGACCATGTCAAAAACTTTTGATAGGTCAAGGAAGAGGGCGGAGGTTAGCCTATTGTCATTTCTGTTATTGTTTATGGCATTAGTAAAGGAAAAGAGGGCTGAGATGGTGCTGTGATATGACCTGAAGCCATGCTGCGAGTTGGATAGTAAAGGGGAAAGAATGGCAATGGGTCTGTAGTTGGACATGTCTATTGAGCTACCACCTTTATGGAGTGGGATGACGTGGGATCTTTTCCATAGGGAGGGTATAGCATTTTTGGATAAGTTTCTGTTGATAAGGATAGATATGGGATATGCAATGGAATCTGCAGCTATTTGTAGGTACTCTGCAGGGAGGAGGTCAGCAGCGAGGGTGGCAGGTTTTAGTTTTTTTAGGAGAATTTTGATAAAACTAGTGGATATTGGTTGGAGGCTAAATTTGGGGTGATTTGTGGATACATTAGGTGTGTAGTTTAAGTTTGTGGAGGTTAGGTGATTTGCTAGGGATTGGATTATTTTGGTGAAAAAGTTATTATAAGCACTAGCTATGGTCTCTAGGGAACTATGGGTTTGATTAGCCGGGGTTGGGTTGGTAGAATATCCTGGATGGAGTATGGAGTAGTTGATTTAAGCCTGTCCAGAACTTTTGGGAGTTGTTTTGGTGTTTTTGTAGAAGATTATGGTAGAAGCTTTTTTTATCCAGTAAAATAGATTTTTTTTGTGTCATTCCTGAGTTGACAATATTTTAAATGGTCAAGTAGGGCTTTGATTGTTCTCCAGCTGAGCCAGGCTCTGTTTCTAGCTTTGATTTTAGATGTGGTCTTTTTTGTGAGCCATGGTGCTGTGTTTGATCTAGATTTTATTGTACGTGCTGGAGTATGAAAATCAAGGATACTTGGGAATTTAGTGTTAAAGTGAGCTACAGCCTCTTCTAATGGTTGACTTTTTAGTTTTGACCAGTCAACTGTTTGTAGTTCGTTTAGGAATATTGCAGTGTCAAGGTTTTTTATGTTTCTCACTGTTTTATATTTGGTCTCGTGAGGGTTTCCTACCTTATGGTTTATGATATAGGTTAGAAAATGGTCACTAAGGTTGTCAGGGAGAGTGCCAGCAGTATGCAGTTGGGTTTGATTATTAGCTAGGATCCAGTCCAGGATACTTTCCCTGTTGGTCAGTCTGTTTATCCTAGTGGGAGAGGTTATGGTCTGTTTAAACCCAGATATGTTTATAGGAGTGAGGGGGGTTCAGAGGAGCAGGGGTGCCAGTTGGTGTTAAAGTCACCAAGAACCATGGTTTCTTGGGGATAAGTAGTGGATAACCAGTACAGGATATCCTCTAGGGTATTTAAGTTGTTTCCTGGTGGAATGTATCCACAGACTATGTTTAAACATTTGTACTGGTTAATCTGTAATTTGGTTATGAGGAGTTCAGCATTGTTGAATTGGGGTGGTTGAATGGTATCTCTATTAACAGTTAGACTGTTTTTGTAAAGGACTGCTATCCCACCTCCTTTCCTAGTAGCACAGTCTAACCGGTGTATATTACATCCTTGGGGTAGTATCTCATTGTCGGCAGTATTAGGTTTTAGCCAGGTTTCCATAAGACACATAATATCTGGGGAGTAGGTTGTTAGGAGGGCATGTAGGTTGGGAATCTTATTGTTAATAACCAAACCAGGAGTTTGGAAAAAGCAGTCGCCAACCACAAAGAAGTAAATCACAAAGTTTTATTAACGGTGACAACACACAATGCGTTTTCGTCCTCAGACTTCATCAAATAACTCAGTCCACAAAAATACACACCCTTATATAACTCCTCACATTAAATAATTAACCAAGTAAACAATAAATCCTTTGCATCAATTAATGGAATTAATTAATATGTATGTAAAGACAAAGAACAATAAATTTAAAAACATGATATAAAAGCACAGATTTAATAAATGTCTAACAATAAATATCAAGTTAATAAATAAATATATATATATATATATATATATATATATATATATATACACACATATAATACATAATAAATATATATGAAAATGTAAAGTATTTATAAAAAATCACCTTATAACACAGTTAAAAGAATAAATGTATAAAAACTTGTCCAATGCTACCCTCTAGTGGCTGATAACAGGAAACACTTTTATAATCTAGCTGCTCTTAGTTTTAATAATGATGCAAGTGAAATACTTTCATTCAAACCAGGGTGCCTTCTTGAGTCCAAAAATACCTGCCAATATAGCTCCTTATATTCAAGACGGGTTTCCCACAACCCCCCATTAATATCCTTGGGAACAACCTCCAGTACAGAAAACAAAAAAAGTTGCTTTGGCACACTCTTGTGTATGTTTGTATAGGGCATTGTTATTGTTATTTTTACTTATATCATAAAAGTGTTCATAAATCTGCCTTTTCAGATGTCTTTCAGTCTTCCCTATATAAAAGGCGCAACATGCCGCAAAGGATACCAAATAGACCAAACCACTGGAGTTACAATTACTATGACAGGTACTATGAACATATTTATTCCTATTTTTAATACACACCTTATCAGTAATCTTATTGTTAATACTTCTAATATTTAGGTGAAATGCTAGGAGGGGAACTAGTGGGAGCAAAAAGGGGTAGCTTGACTGTGGGGGTCGTGGTAGAGGATTGGAGGTTATTGGGTGTGGGTGGGCCAGGGTTGGGATGAATATCCCCGTGTGTTATAAGGTTATAGTGACAGGATATTCTTAGCATTAGGAGTTTGTTTATTAGTTTTATATAGTCTCTGTATTTTGGATTGTGTTTTGTGGTTTTACAGGGGTGATATATTATTAAGGCTCGTATATTCAGTTTGCTGGGGATGGCACAGCGTTTGGTGTTATGTGTGTAGTCATAGGTGTTTGTTTGACATTGTGGGTAGTGAATACCATGGTCAAGTATTTGTTTGTAGGCAGTAAGATGGTAAAATAGAAACAGTATAGGCATTAGAGTAATTAGTATTTTTTTACTTGTTTGCATTTTGTTAGGGGATGGTGGGCCAAATTTAATGGTTAATTGTGCTAACAGGGTATCGAAGAATGGAAGAGAAGAAAAATGGGTGTGGGGGAGGGCTGTTCAATGATTTCAATGGGTGTGGGAGGAGGGCTGTTCAATGATTGGATCTTAGTATGAAAGGAGTGGCTGAGTGCAGTTTAAATGTAGGAGTAGTGGGGGCGGGTGGTAATTGGGGGCAGGGAGGGGAGCAGAGTGAGCCTGAGTGCAGCGAGGGCAAACGGTGTGGGCCTAACACTGACTCCAAGTATTTCCCTGGGCTTATGGTATGTTACATTAACGTTTTGGCTGTATTTAGATTTGTTTCCTTTTACACCAATTTTTTAGGCTATTTTTAATCTATAGGTTATACACTTGCAGGATAAATTAATAGCTGCAGGGTATAATTTTCTGGGCTATGTGAGGGAGTGCAGGGTGAAATTACTGTTGTAGCAGTTTAACCTGTTTGAGGAAAAATGGTGGTGGGGGAAGATAGAAGGCAGTAGGAGTGGTTAGAGGGGGACCTTGATTGACTCAAGACACCACAGTAGAGGTAAGTTTAACATAAGGGCCTAAGACCTGCACTCAGCACTTAATGTTATTTATGTTTAGCAGGAAAGACAGAACAACAGTATACACTTTTGAGGATTTTACAAGGGTTACTTTTTCAATGTCAGACAAGTAAAACTTTGATACAGGAAATCTATGTTTGTGTAGAAAACCAGAAAGGTACAAGGTATACCTGTAAAAATTAGGGTCAGAGATACTAATGTAAGAGTCAGTGTACTTTAGTTACAGGTGAAGGAGGTAAACACTCAAAGTAGAAAAGAGCCCTATGGCTGACCAAAATAGTGACTCGCTTAGTTACACAGCACTGTAAGAGTAAGCTTAACAAATATTTTTATATGTGTAACCTACTCTGTTTAATTGCTGGGAGAAAAACAGTTTTTGTTTCTGAGAGTGGTAGCCAAATTGCAATCCTGTAGACACCATTATGAAGCAGTTGCAGTATGCTAGTCGACGTAACTAGGAAAAGAGAGAAGCAGAAATTCTAGGGTAAGCATTAAGGCAGCAACAGGCAGTTATTTTAAAATAGTAGATTGAGAAAGGTTGGGGGGGTAATTATCCCATGTCAGATAGGACAAACATCAAAAACTCATACAATACACATGCTATTACAGTTATTACAGAATTGAAAAATGATTTTGATCTATTTGACACATTTACTTTCTGAAATGAAAACCTGCCTGCCAAAGGACAAATACAACTTCTTTTCTCACTGTCACAAAGCCTGGTCCAGACTTGATTTCTTTTTAATTTCAGGTGTTTTTCTAAACATGGTCACCGACTTTTATACAAAACCTATATTCTTCTCTGACCACTCAAAAATCACACTTAATATCAACTAACTGCCTCATTAATGCCAAAATAAGACTAGAGGATATAAATGGACCTTGAATCCTAATTTATTATTCAAGGAACAGATAATAAAATAAATCAACACCCTGCTGGATGACCTTCTCTCCAGACCCAGTATCTCTCAATTACTATTTGACATACACTGGGCCTCCACAAAAGCTAAGATGAGAGGGATCCTTATTAATAAAGCTACATAATTTAAGAAAAGACACAATGCTAAAGGATCCTCAATAAAAAAAAGGAATCAACAAACTAGAGATGGAGCTACAAGCAAACTATAATCAGGAATCTGAAAGCCAATTAGACCATCTTCAGAAAGAATTATACTTACTGAATGTGAACCACCTATCCTTTCATGAAGCAAAAGCATTAGCCTTTTACTCAGAATGGTCATAAATGCCCTCTGGACTCTTGATGAGACTGATGAGCAGAGGAAATCACCCCCCCAATATAACTAAGCTAAGTTATCAAGGTAAAACATACTATACCAGTCATGAAATAGTCCGGTTATTTGTAAATTTGTATTCTCTATTATATGGTGCTCAGTCACCTCTATCATCAGATCAAGAGATATCAACTGAATTTTCCAAAACTTAACCAAACCCAACAGGAATCCGTATCATCTCATTTTACCCAGCAAGAAATCATAACAGCTATAAGTCAACTCAAACATCACAAAGCCCTAGGACCAAATGAGTTCTCTGTGGAATTCTATAAAATTTTCAGCTAAAAAAATTCAAAAATCCTACTTCAATTATTTAACTTTATAAAGAACAATAATATTACAGACAGATACTTTAACACCTCTAAAACAAATTTTATTCACATCAAAACAAGGCCCTAAAGATACTTGGAAGTATAGACTTATTTCCCTGGTTAACCTGGGTATTAACATCTTTGCTACAGTAATGGCCAACAGGTTAAAATCTATTATCTCTGGTATTATATCACCCAACCAATCAGGACTTATACAACACAGACAAACATGTTATGCTCACATTAGATGCAGTGATAACTCTTTCCAACCCATCTCACATCCCACTATTCACCCTTGTAATCGATGCCTCCAAAGCTTTTGACAGACTAAATTTAAATTTCCATTTTTCAGTCTTCCCCCACTTTGATATAGTTGCTAGCTTTAGTCAGTCTATTAAAACACTATATTCAAATGCCCATACAATGTTACTAATCAACAAGACTACTTCCTTTCAGATCGCCATTAAGAATGGAACAAGACAAGGATGTCCATTATCCCCATATATTTTTAACTTATACATCGAGCCCCTGTTCTTACTTATTACCTAGAAGAACTTCCATCACTTTCAAAAACTCACATTTATCTTAAATCTATCCGGCACCTTCAACACTTTACAACCACTTCAACTTAATCCAAACCTTAAACTTCAAACAAATGCTTAATCTAGAAAACTTCCCCCTCCTAAAATAGAAATGCCTCTTAGACTTGTATCCCTTTAGGAACCAATCTATTACTGAAATGAGGCAGGCATTTAATCTTCGTAAAAGCTATAACATTAATTTGAGACAACTCAGAGACATGAGCCTTACAATCCTGGAGGATTCCAAACTCAATGACAAGGACATAAATACATGTAAAATTCTATGGGACTTACTTTTAATGAACAAGAAAATGATTTCAAACACCTACAAACTTATTACATCGATCATATCCTAAAAAGAAGTCCTCGTATCCAGCTATTGGACTGATCTAGATCCAGCACTCACAATCAACAAAAACATTGATCCATCCAATTAAGTTCAAAATCAATCCCCTTTAAAAAAGCTTAGCTATACACAACTAATGATATTAAATAACTCTTATTTGACCCCAACCGTACTAAATAAGTTTAATTCCACAAGCTTCCCATTTATCTGTATTGTGATTCCTTAAAGACGGATATTCTCCACATCTTTTGAGCTGAAAAGATCCCTATAAGCTTTGGTGCTCTTTGAAAGTTAAACTGCAAACAAATGGGATGCAAAAAAACTACCCTTTCCTGGAAGATCACTATACTACATACCCCCCTGGGTCTGATGAATCTGCAGGTATGCATACTAATCACTGTATTTTCCCTAATAAGATATTATATTACTTTGAACTTGAAAGATAGATTCCAATTAACTTGAAGAGGGTTTAAACAAATTCTAATTAAATACATAACAGCCCACAAGTTTATAATATATAGTCAAAAACTACATCTGCCCTCTCTAGAATATGGGAATACACTGTTTGATCATTTATTTCAGTAAAGTCTAAAAACTATCTTACATTTTTTGGGTTTAAGATCAGCTTTACCTTTAATTACTATATTGCCTCTCTATTTACTTCACATCCTTCTTCTTTGAGGTTCTCTAATTTCTATAAAGTCCGATCAAGTTACTTAACCATATTAGTTTAATCTACATGATCAGACAAATAGCGCTTGTGTATAGTTCATTGTTTGTATATCATATGTTTGTATTTATTAGGATTCACTGATTAATGTCATTTTCAGTTGGCAAATGTCTTTATTGGTGTCATTTGTGATTCATTCATAAAATATAATAAATATTTAAAAAAAAATAAAGTAGACAAATTGAAAGTAATAAATATAACACAAAACACTACGAAAGCTGCAGTAAAATTGCTGCAATTTCTACAAAAATAGCTACCAAACTGGTGGAAAGGGGATTAACTCTAAAACTTGCCCTGAATCTTGTTGCTGCTCTGAGACACATATCCACTATATAGTGGGCATATTTAAAGTCCCAAGGCAGCTTCTGATTAGGTATACAGGCTGCTAATCATTCAGCAACACTTGCCTATGTTTCCAGCGCCATTACAAAGGCAGGATAATGCACCAAAATAAAAGTAAATTATATCACTTCATGTTCAAAGAAGAACAATAAGGGAGGTCTGTTCAAAACTATATCATACTCTACTACCTCAAATACACATGAAACAGAGAGAAAAGAAACTTGGCAGTCATGTGCACCCACACCTTACAAATAAAAACGAATCAGTCAGTAAGGTGAAACCCACAATCTTCAGTCAGTTCACAAGACCTCTTTGCCCTTCCTCCTATGGACCTATCTTAGCCTGAGGCAAATACACAACAGTGGCAGTACACTTCATATATATCAAAAACCCTTCCTGTGTGCATATCCACCAGGAAGTAGTAAGAAGTTATCAACCCAACCTTCCAACTTCTTTTAACATAAAACAATAATAGTAGAACAGCTGCTGAAGTATCAAACTAGCTAGTCACATGTGCAGGCAGTATTCCCTGTAGATTTACATCAGTATTCTGGAATGTCCAAAAAAAAAAAATAATCCTTCACACTTCATTCCTCCTTTTGCCAAGGCAATATCAAATTCTTTAGCACAATAAGTACTGCAATGACTGTAGCTGTTTTTGCTGTTAATAGTGTAATTATGCTAATGTTTCAGCTTTCAGTAAATGTCTGTAAATCATACTTTTTTGCATTGCACACCTGCCCAGGACTGCAGCATGAGGCTCATTCTTGATTGCACACCAAAATGAATGGCTTTAAAATCCATTGACTATGTACAGGTAGGTCAGTGACCCCACCAGGCATGCATTTATTTAATAATTGTCCATGACCAACAAAAGTGATAACTTGAAATAGATATTGGTACTTTTTGTTATACAAAATCATATGATTCTGCTTTTTTACAATCAAAAGCAATCTTAATATGTCATAGAAAAGCCATTATATGGTGGCAGCATGCCATGCCACATCTGTGCTAGCTGCTGCACATCACATATTGACAGCAACGTGCATAGACATGAGCGAGCTTTTAAATTCATCTGAAATTTGACCTATAGAGTGGTCTTCTGTTCTAAAGGCATCGAGGAGATTAAGGCTCCCAGGTGTAATTCTATGGAATCTGAAATATTTCTCTACATAACATGTAAAGAGTGTAAGGACTACTTGTGTGTGAACCAGTTAGGAGTATAAGGTGGCCATCTGTCACAACCTTGCCAGGGCAGATATCACTGCAGCTGGCATCATCAACTGACATAACCACTGCAATGATCTGAGGAAGGTCCATCTAGATGTTCTGCACCAATACAAATAAGAACTCACACAACAGGTGCATTTAATGTAAAGCAATGTATAACTACCACACCATTTACTGGATATTTGCTTCATGTAAAGTTTTATTTCATTTGCTGTTTTTCAGTTCCTGAGTAAAGTGAGGAGAATAAGCTGCTTTACAAAGGCCTTTGGAGCACTTCTCCAGACAGAGGGGTAAATACATAACTGTCATTATATAGTCATTTGTTCATGTCATATTAATAGATCTTCCTAAATTACAGTACATCGTGGTTACTAGTAATATTTGCTATATTTACATAAGAACAAGATACTTGATAAAGGTGAGAGAGAAAAAATATAATAAATGGAAAAGATGTCAAAAACAAACTGGACAGAAAAATTAAGCATAGTGTGAGACAAGTTCAAGAAAATTAGAAGAAAATTTATATAAAGATATTGAGCATAACAGGAAACCATTTTATAGATACATAATATATTGAAGGAGTAAAGACATACAGTTTCACAAACTGTGTGAAGATTCTAAAATTAATTCTCAGATACAACAGATTATAAATATGTTTACAAAATATTAAGCAAAACAGTTTGGCTCCACAAAAAAGGCAATATATTTTCATAATGACACTCAGAAAACTTCAGATAGTAAAATCAAATTAGATTATATTGAAAAAGAACTATTTAAACTGGATCCAAACAAAGCACAGGGAGGAGACAGAATAAGTAATAATGATCTGAAAACACTTCATCAAGAGCTTACAGTGCCATTATATCGATTATTTACTAGATCATGTAAATATGAGGAGATTCCTTGAGACTGGAGACAGGCGCTAATTAAACCTGTCTTTAAGGGAAAGGGGAATAGGACAAACCCAGAGTCATACAGACCCTTAAGTCTACTTTCATGCTGTGGAAAAATAATGGAGAAGGTAATATTGATTAATTACTGTCAGAAATGTAAAAGTTGGGACTTTATATCGGCATGCATATGTTGAAAATAGATTTATTACCACCTGTAACATGATTTACTCTAAGAATATAATAACAGCTATGAATGAAAAATTAGGTTGTGATATATTAGATTTAACCAGCATTTGACAGAATCATTCAAAACACTGATCAATAAATTAGAATAACTAGATATTCATGTACTCTTGATAAGATGGCTAGCTGCATGGCTTATAAATAGGACATGACAAGTATCATACAACAATTGGACAGGTGAAATTCTTGGTTACTGTCAGGGTGACTCACGGGTTCTGTCCTATGCCCATACCTGTTTATGTTGTATCTTTCAGATCAATCTTTTTCATGTGAGGTGTTCTACAACCAGTATTCAGATGACTTGAAATTAGGTAAACTAATTACATGTGTTACAGATGGGACATGTCTGAAAAAATGACTAAAATGACCACCTAGATGCAGAAGAACAATAATCTGATAAATGCATCAAAAATTAAGCATACGAGAGAGATCTGGGAGACATAAACTGAAATGTGAATATTTAATACAGCACACAGTGATTGAAACTGCAGATTAATTTAAGGACCTGGGAATATGGGTAGATCCACTCTGAGCTTTTCTAATCATATCAAACAATTGGTTAATGATAGCTATAGAACTATATGTTGTATAAAAAGATTGATAAAGAATTGGAAATCAGAAGTGATGAAGTCATTGCTTGTTAGTTACATTATACCCAATCCTGAGTGTGAAATGACAATATGGAAACTTTATAAGAAAACAAGTATGAGTAAACTGGAAAGAGTAGAGTGGAGATGTAGCAAGGGCATCAATGAATGTTAAAATTTAAGCTATTATGAAAGACTAAAATATCTGAACGTGTACAGTGCCTCATATAGATATTTAAGAGGAGATCTTATTAAGATATATAGGGGAATTTAGAGATAACTACCTCTGGGACTTTCTGGGATCATAAAAAAGTAGAGAATCACTAGGCAACGCATATAATACATTATATAGAAATGAGAAGTATACTAATTGGTTCTCTGAGAGAGCAGCTGATGCTGTTTTAGAATACTAGATTACATTAAAGCAAGCAGTAGTTTGTAATTATTTTTAAGAACAGCCTGGACACTTACTATGGGAACAACTGTTTTGGTATATTGTCAGACTAGAATCTATATATATGCATGTATGTATGCATGCATGTACATGCAGTACTTCATACCAATGGACATACCTGCACTGTCCATACAAGCAATCTCATAGACCCAGCCCCCTTACTTACATGTGGTGACCTCACCATCAGGATAACGATCATGTGCCTGGCACTGTGAACTGTACAATATGATAGCTACCATGCCTTACCACACACTTACAGTAGGATATTAGTCCCCTTACATGCTGTATGCACTGCTACAACCATGGAAGTCCTACATAAAGCAATCATCAAATTTCCCACTATTCTGCTTGCATTGTCCCAAACAAAGCCCATTGAAATACCATTTATACATGACTACCAGGGGCATTGGCATCAATCCTTTTCCCCCATTTTGTATGTGGAGTTGGGGTGTGACTTCAACAGTAACCATCATCTAGAGCCCATTTTTGCACTGACAAGGGCATGCTACCATTATATCTAATCTGTTGAGAAATGCTGTCTGGTCTATAGCATAGCACTTGTCTGCTATGCTGACATCTGCCCATGTCTAGAACATTGGATTGGTTCCCTTTGTTATTTTGCAATGGCATGGTCAATATATTGTTCTGCAACTTCTGTACAAGTGGCCATGTCTTCTTTGCACTTCCTCATTCCACAGCAGCAGCAGCAGCATCCATACACACATCTATGACCTCTTACTTACATGGTGTATGGGTAATATTTATGGTGTTAATGTTTTTGTGGTTTCACCCCCAGTATTTACATAATCTCATTCAGTTTGTCTGGTCCTCTATATTTTATGAACATTATATAATGTTTTATACCCCGCCAATAAATTTTGACCATATATTTCATTTCACCATTTCACACTACATTTATTCCATTTTAAGCAAGTCAAATGCTTTCATTATGTCAGATAACAATGTGTGTACTACTGTTCTATCCCCTATTTAATGCCATAAAAGTTGCCACAACTCACTAGCTGTCTACTATCTATCTTCCTTGTACAAAGTCCCTAGTCCTGTATCAATTATTTGTGAAAACATTTGGTCCAATCCTGTTGCAAGCATTTTGGCAATTATATTAACATCTAAAATGATTAGACAGGTGGGACAGATGGAGTTTAGAGTGGTAAGTAAATGAGCATATTTCCTTTGCTTAGACTGCCAACTTGTGGTGCTGTATCCCCACCCCCTGAGATCAGCTGACAGTGGGGTAAGTTTTTTTTTGCTTTTTCCCCACTTGTGTAATCTCTGAAATGGGATATATAAATAGCATTGGGTGTGAGTGTGCTGCCCAACAACTCTCACTCAGGGGTTACTGGAGGGCTTGCCCATCTGTAAAATGTTGCTTCCAGTGTTTCATATATATTTATTATCAGGCTCTGTATGTTTAATGGTTTGGGAGTCAATGCCTTTTTTTTTTTGCTGATTTCTTTCCAACTGTGTTTTTGTTTTAGATATACTCTCCATTTCTCCTAGCATGGTGGTACCTCTTT
Source organism: Protopterus annectens (assembly GCF_019279795.1). Classification (NCBI taxonomy): domain Eukaryota; kingdom Metazoa; phylum Chordata; order Ceratodontiformes; family Protopteridae; genus Protopterus; species Protopterus annectens. Next base: position 618,230,707 of record NC_056732.1, on the reverse strand, counting down.
AACTTTACAATTCCTATTTCATCCTCTCCATATTTTTTTAAAACACTGTCATTAAGTTATCACTTAAGACGTAGGCAAACATACATTAACACAAAATAAAGCAAACCATTTTATTTTTTTCATTTAAATACCATATATACCACATATATTTTCTTTGCTACTATAATCAGTCAACCATTAAAAAGTTGCTGAATTCCTGTCGTTCCTTAAACCTCATCCCTCCTCCTCCTGAACATTATTATGCATGTATTATTCCCACAATTTCTATTTGCTTCTATGTAATTTGCTCCTTCACTTTTCTGAAGATCTCTCTTTCCCTTCTTTCATCTCTTAAATACAGTTGGTGCAGACTTTGATTTCCATTTCCTAGTAATGTTTTTCTTTTTTTCGCAGTCAACTGAATTAAACTTAATAAGGCGTTACTTTATCTAAGCAATTCAGATAATGCATTCCATTTCAGAAATCATTTCCTTATTTACAGCCATTTACTCTCCCAATATTTCTGAAAGAGTACTCTGTAGGGATTTTTAAAGTCTGCCAACTAATTTTACTCCCAAAACATATGCTCCCAGTTACTTCTTTCTTCACCATCACCAGCATTTGTTATCTGCCCGAGGAAAAATTCTTTGAAGTCTGCTTGGGGTATGTATGCAAACACTAACAAGCAAAGATCCCAGACCTTCAGGACTTGGTTGCATAATTGGGAGACATATGTATGTCTTTATTATATTATATTATATTTATGTCTTTATTATATTATATTATATGTATGTCTTCCCATTCTTTTCTTGCAAATTGCTTTTTCAGTGTCTCTTTCCAATCTCTTCTAGCCTTTTCCGACTGATTCTTATAGTTATCATGCAATACTTATGCGTCCTACTAATTATCCCTTTTTAACACTGCTCCAGTTCTATATTCAACTGAAATCTCAGCCAAAGCAGGATTTTCACTTAAAATGCCCTATCCCTTTCTCTTTACCTGTACTTTGAGATCAAGGCCTGATAGAGAAGGCAGTCTCTAACCCTCAATCCAAATGACTTCTTGGCATACTCCCACTTGATTACCTTTCCATTTTGAGTTATTTGTTCGTAATATCTTGGTTCCTTTACCAGGTTTCTCCAGTAAATTCCAACCCCCACTTGCCTATATTCTGTAATCCTACTTATAGTCATTCCTATTGGCAAAATCTCCTTTCTCCATTCTTGTATTGGCTTAGTTCTTAGAATACTTTCTGCAACTTTATTAATATAATATTCTGTATAGTTATTATTATTATTCCCCTTAAGGATCTGCATCCACAATCCCACTGTCTCTCTATTTCTTGAACTTTTCCTTCTTCTTCATCAGCCCCTTCCACTTTGAATTATGACCTTCTGCTTGTGTTATCTATATGAGCCTAAACTGTGTAGCTCCAAAATATCATTTCAAATCAGGTAAACGTAAACCGTCTTGTTCTAGTGGAAGAATCAACTTATCACACTTAACTCTTGCCCTCTTTCCCTCTAAGATAAATCCCATCAATTATTTATTATTATCTACAGCTTCTCCTCGGGTTGATAAAAGTATGCCTGACCCATATATAAGACTACAGGGGTTAAAACATTTTCACTGCTTGTTTTGTACTATCCATATTTATAAATAAGAGTTTCCAGTTTTTCAGTTGTTGTATTGTCTTCTGTTCAGTATCTTCTCACATATCATTAGCTGCCATAACAGAAGCCCTTTTAATCCATAGTCCCAAATACTTCACACCACAATGTATTCTTTAGCTATGTCTGTGACCTCAAAGGCACTACACAATTGTGTGCAGAGCTCATTGTAAATGGAGCCACCTATACTGAGCCAGAAGATATCACAAGCCTCCTGGTTGAGAAATTCAGCTCCAGCTTTACTCCTCTCTCCCCCTCAACCTTTCCTCGGGAAATATCATCAAATATAACTCACCCTACTATCACTAGGGAACAGGTCCTTAATGCTTTCTCTAAGACCCAGAACACTGCATCAATGGGCCCAGACAATATCCCAGGATGCCTCCTAAATAGCATGAAACATGACCTATCAGGGCCTCGGGAATTACTATTTAGCTGAAGCCTCTGATCAAGCTTCATGCCTCATGAATGGAGAAAGGAAACAGTCATCCCTCTGCACAAAGGTGGGCCATCTACAGACCCATAAGTCTCAATAGTCTTATATGTAAAGCCATGGAAAGAATTATCATGGAGATGATCAATAGAGATATAGTAAACCTCCCGACACTGGACCCAACCCAGTTTGGTTTCGTCAAGGGCAGATAATGCTTACTCAACCTGGTGGACTTCTTTGAGAAGGTCACCAAAGCAATGGATGGGGGCAGAATTGTTCACACTGCCTACCTTAACCTGGCCAAGGCATTTAACACAATACCCCACTCAGACATTTTTGACAAACTCAAGGGGTTAGGTACAAACCCATATGTCACCCGGTGGATAGTCACTTGGCTCACAGACAGGACTCAGGAAGTTAGAAATGGGGAGACCACCTCCACAAAGAGTCAAGTCAGAAGTGGAGTCCCTCAGGGATCAGACCTTGGACTGCTCCTTTTTGGCATTTACTTCTCAGAAGTCAAGGCCAATGTCAGTGGCCTCTGTCTGACTAAATTTGCAGATGACTGCAAATTAGGAGCGGTCATTGAATCTCACACTGACACAAATGTTCTCCAGGAGGGGCTGACACAGACAAACAACTAGTGTCAGAGCTGTGGACTAAAACTAAATGCCAAGAAATGCATAATAGTATCCTTTGGGAAGTCATCCATCCCTGGTAACTATCATATAGACAATACACCCATAGAGTTGATCCAGCAGTCAGGCACCTAGGGACACACATAGATAGTAATCTAGCCTATGATCATCATGTGTCTACAGTGGTGAGAAAATCATTCTATGTTGCACAACTTATAAACAAAGGTATGGCATCTAAGTCCAAGGAAGTCATTGTTCTACTGTATTCAGCATTTATCAGACCTATCATTGAGTAAATGCCCCGTTTGGTATGTACCTAACCAGGCATATCCAACAATTGGAATGTCTGCAGAGGTTCCTCACTAAAAGAATACAGGACATAAGTAATATGTCCTATGCAGACCTCCTCAAGGCCCTATCCTTGTATTCTGTCTCCTACAGACTTTTGAGGGGAGATCTATGCCTGGCATACAGGGCATTGTCAGACCCCACTCTGATGGATCTCTTGCATACCTGTTCTAAAGACTTAAACCTTGCCTGTAATATAAATAGGACCTGCTGGAAAGATAGGTATGTATCCCAGAAACTACCCTGTCTGTGAAACAGGCTCCCCATCCATGGGAAGCACACTTCCTCCCTAACCCAATTCAAGTACAACTTGGACAATTGGATGGGAGACCAGAATTCATCCCTGGTGTGACACCTATGTCTCTAATGGACACAGGTAACCTATAAATGGTTCATCTCCCAAGCTCATGCTTACACTTATCAATAGTATCAGAACTTGTCAGAGATGTGGGATGCAGGGCTAGGCTTAAAAAGGCCCTTGTGGTCATTAGCCTAGTAAACACCTATGAACTTATCTTATCATGCCCCCTTAAATATGAACATGGCTGATCCAGGTTGTGTGTGGGTACATAATTTACAGCTATAGTCTCTGTTTTATCATCATTAATTTTATTCCCCAAAAAGTGCTGAAACTGTCTCAAAATGTTCCACAACACTGAAATGTCCTTTTCTGGATTTATCAGGTACAAAATAGTATCACTGGAAAATATAGTTAACTTTTCTTGATGACCTTACCAATTATATCCTTGTACTTCTGAGGCCCTTATTTTATTTGCAAATGGTTCTAAATATAAAGCAAGTAACAAAGAGGAAAGAGGACACCCCTGCCTGTTTCCTCTGTTCAAACACAGCTTACTTGAGAGAAACCCTCCCAGTTTATTGCTTGCCTTCGATCCTTCATATATCCTTCTAATTAATCTTATTATTGTGTCAGGGAATGAAAATGTTTTCAATGCCCTACTCTTAAAATGCCAGCTTACTCTCTCAAATGCTTTCTCTGCATCAAGAACCACCAAAAACAGACATATTTTCTTTCATTCAGCTTCCCTCTGGATCATCATTGTTCTATTAATGTTGAAAAATATTTGCCTCCCCTCCAATAAACACACTGATCCATAAGTATCAAGTTTGACATTAGCTTTGCTATTCTTTCAGCTAGTATAGACATACACACTTTGTAGCTGTGGTTTAAATTTGAAATGGGTCTATATGAAGTGGGTCTATATCATATGAGCGAATTGCAGGAAATTGTGAACGCTTATAATATCGAATGTACTGGACATCGAACTGCTTTTTCTGAGATTGTGGTACAGTGAAAAATGGGTTATTTGCTCTTTCCTCACTGTAGTCGATCTCCAAGTTGGACTATATATTTAGTGGGAGGTGTGGGGGGTGTAGCCCCCACAATAGGAAGTTCGAGGTCCGGTACATTCGATATTATGAGCGTTCGCAATTTGTGCGATTTGTTCATATGATATAGACCCATATGAAGCTGGTCTGTACGGTCTTTGCCATCTTTAGGTAACATGGCCACCACAGCTTCTTCCAGGATGATCGTGCTTCCCCTCCTTTTAAAATGCTGTTAAACAAAACTTCCAGATCATTATGACTTTCTTTCCTCCTAATTTCAGACTTACACAGGAATACCTTCATCTCAGATTTTAATATACTGACTGCTGATTGTTTATATAATTAACTCAGACTGATACTTCATATTTTTTTATCCTATTTTCTCTCTTTCTCTTTACTTGATTCCTTCTACTTTTTTTTCTTATGTACATTTTTTTTGATTACAAGAATATTTGTTTTTTTTATTGTGCAAGTTGTTTCATGTGTATAAATACAAATTTTATATTATATATCCATTCCTATATATATTCTTTAAACTTTTTTTTATGTTGCTCTTTTTTTTTAATCCGTGTTGTTTTTTTTCATGCCTATTTTTTTTTCATCCCGGGCCTCTGCTTAATTTGTATCTATCCCATTTTAATTTATAAAAGCTAACAAATTTATGGTAAATAAATATAAAAATATAAATAAATAAATAAATGATGATGTTTTCATGTAACTATATGAAAACATTGCACTATTACTTATTTCATTATTTTAATATTTTATTATTTTTATTAATATAGGCAATAGACTTTTTATTTTTCAATGGTCAGTTTATATAAAGGTTGAGCATAGCACAGACTAAAGAAGAATTGTTTTTAATTAGGCAGTTTTGTTTAATTATTTTATATTTAATTTTTCATCATTTTTGCAGATTTTTGACTATGGTATTATGTGGAGTTTGAGTACTGACTTTTGAAGTAGTTTTGCTGAATTATTAGTTTAATATTATTGGTTTGCAATTTTTTTGTTTCATTTATGGTTGCTGCACTTTCAAGAAAATATTAAGGAAATATGTAGGTGTGTGCTGTTTTGTTTCATATGCAAGGGCTTATGATCAATTTCCAAATTGGGTTTTTACTTTATCAAAGTTGCCACTAATAAATTGTATGAATTTGCTTTGTGTGTGTGTTTCAATGAATAATAATGACTTTCAAGGGCAGACAAGTTTTTTTTAATACTAAGTTGTTTAGCAGATGGCTTGGTGTTTGTGTTGTAAAATGCAAAATAAAACTTCAAATGAAATGAAAAATCATCAACAGGGTAATCATAAGTGCGCATTGTTGTTTATGGTGCAAGTAAATGAATCAAATGATAAGCAAATATTGGAATAGCTTAAGGAGACTGTGACTAAGAATATTTGCATTGGAAAATACTTAAACTGGGAACAGCCCCAGCTGAACCAGGAGTACAACTGTCCAGATGGATTTCACTAGAATACATTTTTTTTTGCTTCTTATTTTTGTTTTGTATAAATTTTCAAAAAAAATCTAGCATTAAATTTGAGAATGACACTTACAAAGAAATTAATCTTTGTGCATGCTCATAACTAAAAGTAAGAATTGTTCTATCAACTGTCCACATTTATACAAGAGCAATTTTTAGTACTTTTTATATGCTCCCCCTATAGATCAATATTTACTGCATTTTCTGTTATTTACAGGATACTCTTGAATTTATGGAAAATTTTTAGCTCTTTATGGGGTCATCCCAACCTCTCTACTAAAATTTTTTTTGGCTCTAATAGAAATAATCCCTAAATAAAATAGCAATTTCAAGCATTTTTAGAGAAATTTTATTTTAAGAATTAAAGTTTACAATTAAATTAAGCAACTTTTTATTTTTTTTTATTAGTATTTCTTTTTTTGTCCTTTTATTTTGTCAGCTGCTCAAGTTAGCAGTAGTAATATTAAAGTGACCCTTTCCAGACATGTTCCCAGCTGTATTTTGTGTTTTTATTATATTTTTTCACACACATTTTAAAAATGTTGTTAAATTGTATTTTTTTTTCATATTAACACCAAGTTGAAAAAGACAGACATAATGAGTGACAGAATTTTTTCTTATTTGCTCTTTCATACCATTCATGAAAATCAGTTGATATGCATCTATCTTTTTATTAAAAAATATTTTTTAAAGCAGTGCTTGTGTTTTTTCTTTTTCCGCTTTGTCTGTGTAATGTATCTTTGATTTCTTTTTTGCTCTGAGGTGAGAGGTAGAGAGATGATGTGTTATTCTTGGTCATCACCCACAGAGAAGAGTAAGTGAATTAATGACAGTCTACTACCTTCACCCCCCTGTAGTTGAAAACATAGGTGAAGCAAGGTATCCCCATCAGGTAGTATTAATGTGTCGTAACGGGTATCCCCAGTAGTGTGCAGTAAGTTTAATCTCTTAGTGGCTTTTGTATTTTTTTTTTTTGTTGCCAGAATGGTCTATTTTTTGCTTTTTTTTTGTACTGTTTATTTATTGCTTGTTGCTCAGTGCCTGTTGTATATGTTTTTACTCTTTGACCATCAGGTGAGTCTAGCTGAGTTTGTGTAAGAGTTTAGTTTTTAAGCAGCTTATTAAAATTAAAAACATTGAAAACTTATTTCTTTTTCTGTTGATGCCATGTAGAATACTTAATAAGAATGTTTATAAGATAGATAATATGAAATGGTATATTTTGTATTTGTAGGACAGGATTACATTATTTCAAGGATTATTATTTTTAAGACTCTCATTTCATTTCTGACTTAAAACTTTAAACAAAATTAAAACAGTGTGGTCCATAACCTGTAACCTGTACTTTAATAATTTGTCTACATTAAGCTTTCTTGTTTTTTGTTGCTTTGCTTTTTTCTTTTGATTTTTTTTTTTTTTCAGATTTAAGTAGATAGTGAGTGAACAGCAGGTCTTTTTTTTTAGCAAGGTTTTTGTGCAAAGGCATCAGAGACAGAGTGGGGGAGCATATTTACTTGGTACTTTAATAAAGCTGAATTATAAATGGAAATTTAAAGCAGTAAAAGAGAAGTGGTTTGAGTTGAGTGCTGCTTTTTTTTATACTTTTTTTTACTGAGCATTCCATTAATGTATTTAAATGTATTTTTATTTTTTTTTTTATTTTACAATTTTTTTTTTTTGTTTTGTTTCCATCTAGATATTAAGTACAATTTATTAATCCATATTCTTTTTTATTTTAATTTCTTAATCTTGTTTTTTATCTTCTAGCGTTTACAGGGCTTGGGGCAGTGTATTTATTAGTTTTTTTGGTAGTTTTTCAAACCCTTATCCCCTAGTTCCCCCACCACACACCTCCCATTGACCTCCCCCATTCCTCACCATCTCCTGCAGCCCCCCTATGATTTGAAGTCACCAGCCGCCACTGCCATCAGTTCCTGGAGACTTTTCTGAAGATTGATTAAACACCAGTGTTTTTATCTCATCACCTCCTCATCTACCACAAACCTTGGCATAATTAAGTCTTCCATAAATATTTCAATTTGTACTCTTTCTTGATTTTCACATTTCTCTGCTTTATAAAACTTTTCATACAATTTCATGAATATCTGTTATTTCTCTTGTTAATGTTTCTAATATTCAGTGACAACCCATTCAATGTTTTGTTGTCTAAGTTGTTGTACTAATTTTTTTTGTGCTGGAGTTGTTATCAAAAGCAGTTACTTAACTGCAATGTTTTTAAACTCATGCATATTATCCAGATACTACCTTGTTTTCTCATTAACACTATGCATTTGCTCCTCCTCCTCTGGTTCTGTGAGATTCCCCTTATAATACAATACTTTATCCTTTGTCAACCTCTCTCAGTAATTGTTATTACTCCTTAGACATATCTCTATTTCTTTCTCTTTTATTTTTACCCTATTTTTAAACTCCATTTTCATTGTATAACAATCACAAGCTATAACTTCTGAAGATATTACTATCTTCTTAACAACTCTCAAATAATTTAAATTTCTTAAATTCATCTCTGTATATCTGGTATGTGGGAAAGTGTTAACTAAAGAATGATAACTGTTTTTAAGTATTAAACAGCTGGTTGTTCATATTTGGAAGGTGTTTTTAGTTCACAATAACTGATCCAGTGTCTTATTTTTATTTAATTACTCTACATGTTTAATCTTAGCTCTTATTGGTGCATGATCAGAAATAGTTATTGGATGTTTGTCAAAGATTTCAATTAAATGCATATGTTTCTGTGAAATATAATTTTTAACTAGTCTAGCTCATTTATTGAAGCCCCACTAGCAATTAACATATTTGTTCCCATTTTCCTCTTTCCCTGACATTCTGCTAAATTTCCATTCTGTAATCCTCTCTGAAATCCTCTATTCACATGTACAGTTCTTTACAAATGTGTCAGCTGCAACATTACTATTTGCACTCTGCATTTCTTAATATAATTCAATATGCTTTCCTTTTTATCTACACCTCTAAGGCATTCATATAATTTCTGGAATATTCTGAATGATATAGACAGAATAGCCTTCATGATCAAAAGTTATACATGACCATTTTTTGAATATCTATTTCCAGCTTTTGTGTTAAATGCATATACTAATGTTTGGCAGGCATATCTTTTGTGCAGTTATTTTTTTGATCATCTCCATATTGGTAAAATTAACTAGACTAACAATATACAAAGTTTTTCTTATCTACAATTGATAATAATTTTTAGGACTTTTTTTCCGTGCATCCTTTTGGTTTACTGCAGCACTAGTTACTCTGTCATAGTGCTTATGATTTGCAGTTCTAACTGAACAGAAGTGACAGTACAATAATAATTTTCAAAAATGTTAAAAAGTATTTTTCATTTGTTAACTGGGAAAGTCCGACTTGGAATGAAACCAATTTTCAGCAGAGGCCTGGGGAGAAAGGCTTCAGATGCATGTCTTTGTAATGTGGGAGGAAACCAAAGCACACCCTCACAAATGCAGGGAGGATATGCAGACTTCACACTGAAGGCACCCCAACTGAGAATTGAACCAAAGAACCTCTTGCAGTGAGGCGACAGCACTACTGCTGCACCACTGTGCCATCCAAAGTCACACTGCAAATTTAAAGTTTACTAAACTACACAGAGTGCTTTTATTTCTACATGTACTGTTGTAAGTACCTCAGATACTCATTTTCCTGCAGTGAGCATTATGTCATATCCTATGCTATATGTGAACAGTTGCTTGGAAAGCTATCTTGCCTTTTGGAAATTTTCCACTAACTGAAGTTAGTGGGAAAAAAAGTGCAAAAAATAGCAAATCAATGCTGTTTATAGTTAACCTTTATGGTATTTGTTACAAGAGTCTAAAAACTTGATTTAACTTGTCATATTTTTTGTGCTTGCTTCAAAAACAGATCCTTACTGCTGAAAGCTTAATAGTCCTTTTATATGATTAAGAGCAACATTTTTAAACAGCACTGTAAAATCTTATTGAGCTTTTAGACATACGAATTTCCATTCCTTCATCATTTAAATGTTGGTAATATTATTTCAAAATGCTATATAATGCCACCCCCATCCAAAAACAATCTGCAGTCAACTTATTTCCTGATGTGCATGTGAAACCAACAATATTTCTTACTTGCACATAAACCAGAAAAACAGTATAACTTCTTGAGCTGCTATATATTTAGTGCAGAGGAATGGAAGATCATTTTGTGTTTTAGCAAAAGTCATAAAGATACAGATCCAGTCTTACAAGTAAACACTTTACTATCACATTTAAATGTTTGCTGCCATTCAGAACAATATACTGACACGGCCTTCTAAAAGTTGGTACATTAACTTCCCTTTCATCTGCATACCTTACAGACTTGTATCTCTGTATATTCCAAAGAAAATGTGTGTGCTTCTCTGACAGAAACTTCTACAAGAAGCATTTTATTCCATGTTTCCATATAAACTACTGAAACACTAAATGAGAGTTAAAGAGGCTGGTACTGTCACGTAGCATTAATTTCTATCACATAGTGTTTTATTTCCGTCATAGGTGTACAATGTGTCTGAAGTGCGTGCTCATACCAAAACATTTCTTTCAGATGTATATGTGCCATCATTATGTGCAGACAGGACAAAATTAAAAATACCATCTCATGGTAATTACACTATGCAACAGTTCTACTTTTTTGTGCAGAGGACTCAAACTGCAGTATAAATTAAAAAAAAATAAAATAAAAAAGGACATGAAAATAAACAGGTTCAGTCTTACATACAGGGAAAATACTTTACTGTGACATTTATACAATGACAAAACATTCTAAGAAATACTGCAATCACATTTTTACTTATAGAAAGTCAGAATGAGAGAGAAAAAAATGTAAAACGTTGTTAGCATGCATGTTGAATTCTTAATCCCATATTTTATCTTTCACTGTATACATAATCTTCCTTATGCTCTTGTTTAGAAAATTGAAATATCAGAACATATTTAATAAAACATACAATCATAAAAAAGAAATTGCTCATTGCAATAACACTGCAACTTATATAGCCACTAACAATCAGATTGCTATTAATTTATCCAAGCATCAGCAAGGTATTAACTAAAGGACATTAAACAATGTAAGAGCCAAGAAAAAAAAAGGTTTGACTAAAGATTCTCAAAATAATTCAGTCCATCCTTATCCAGTGATTCCTGATAACAATGCTACCCTCTACAATTGATCAAAGGGTGGAGATTTTCTTAGCCTACCTCCATCAAAGCAGTACAGCCCCCAAAAGATTGACCTAATTAGATGAAAACAAAAAAACACACACAAAATAATGTCAGGCAGTTGAAGCTCTATCTGTAGTTATCAGCCACCAAACAATAAAAATGCAAGATATTTTGGCTGGTTTTAGTACCAGGAAGATCAAAATTACATCTTCCAATATGAGTGGATGAAGTTAAATCAGTCGAGTTGCATTCTCCAACAACAAAAAAAAAACATGTCCAAAAAGCACTTAAGTAATTTTTTAGGTGAAAGCGTCTCTGCACCATCTGATGTGGGGTGGGGGGATAGACTCCCATACTCTTCAAACTTGGAAAATACCAACTTTATTTTCATGCCAACTCAAAGAAGAGGGAAAATCCTCTAAAAATTGCATTGCTTGCCAGCACAACTTGGAGACAATTATTTCCTGTGAAGGAGCTATGATTCATGGTGAGGTGAATTTCAGGCAAATGACACTCACAAATTCAATCCTTGTGACCCATAGGTTACCCTAGAAACACATCAGTTATTGAGGATGCCGGAGGTTTAGATTGCTAAATTCATCCTTGTTCAATATCTAAAATCAAAATATTGTATTATGCTTTTTCAGATGCACTGTTAATTTTTTAAATAAATAGTTTATATTCTTGCGCAGCAAGTAGGCCAGTTTAGAGTGGAATATGATTTGATTTTTAATTATTTACTACAGAACTAAATCTTAAAATGTTGCTAAAATGAAGGCTCAGTTTTGTTCTAAGAAGTGAACTATTTATAATCCTCCCTTCCAACATAAGCTCACAGTTTAGTCTACAAGTGAGTGGGATATCACAGCACTGTTTTCAAAACTGGCTAAAGTTCCTGATTGCAGTGTATTACCCAAATGTTAAAAATACTGAAAAACTGCAGAAAATAGCAACCATAGGCTTATGAAAGCAGACAAAGGTGAATTTAATGCACATTGCCACTCACACACAAAAGTATATGAAATAAGGGGATGGAGCCTAGATGGCCAACTGAGAGCAGTGAATTTTGAGAGCTCCATAAACTAGTATAATAATATAGGAAAATGTTATTAGTTTCAAATTTACAATGCCAGAAATCTATAGATAAACTACTAATCTACATAAATATCAATGTTGGTGGAGATATACAAACATTTTCCTGTCAAGTAACTTGGAGATATATTAAGTCACTGAGTATGAACAACTCAAGAAATTCTCATCCAAATGCTGCTTTGAAAAAAGAACTACAATTGATGACATCTACCTTACATGACTGTCTTTGAAGATAGATGGCTTTAAAAATAACTTAGAAAACTTCAAATTAAATTCTCAAAAACAGACTGATACTCTTAAGGATCTATTACAGCAACACCATACAAAAATAACAAATATAGAGACCAAATGACATCGAAGGGAGACTCAAAGAGGAAGAATTCCAAAACAAATTTCTGCTTAAACAGAATACATGACTGCTTAACAAAATAGATGACTTAGAAAACAGGGAAAGGAGAAACAACATAAGGATCTTTGCTCTGCCTGAAAACACTGAAGGCGAATACATTATTTCATTCTTAACAACCTGGATTCCTGAATTTTTAGACTTGAAAGAGGGACTTTCATTTGGAATTGAAAGGGCACATAGAGCACTGAGGAAACTTACTTCTAACTCAACAAATACTCCACCTAGATCCATAGCTATAAAATTTCTTTCATTTCTGGACAAGTAACTAATATTAAAATCTGCTTGGAGAAAATCACCCTTAAAATACAATCAAAGCCCGATAAGGTTTGACAATGATTATTCTTCCAAAATACTAGAACAAAGGAAAAAAGTCTGGCCCATAATAAAACTGTTGAAACAAAACAACATTAAATCACAGCTGGCCTTTCCAGCCAAGATAAAAATACTTTTTGCCAATGAGATGAGAACCTTTAATAACTTAGAAGAAGCTACTATATTCATCAAAACAACAACATAGTTTCCATCCCAGAAGAAATGGAATGGATGGTCCTTACTCTTAAAAGAATAAAATAAATAAATCCTTGGACTGATGCTAGAAAGAAGAAACAAAAAAACTGATTCCAGGATAGCTGTCCCAAAAAACATCTCTTGCAACTATATCTCTCAAACTATCAACTGATATGGTACATCACATGTCATCTGTTTTTATTTAAAAAAAAGGAGGGATTCTTAAACAACTGAAAAACAGTAATGATTTATTCAGAGTGTTTAAAGAGTCCAATAATTTTTCACAAGCAAATATAGGTCAAGATGGGTTACTATTTACATTATATATAAGCCAAACAAAGCAACATATAATACAAACATAGAAGTTTCTATTCCCCTACTTGTACTCAATGAATACTTATTTTGTTTACTTTTCATTGATTTTACTTATAATAATTTAAGTAATTAATTAACTAATTCAACAAGGTACCATTCATCAGAGTTCACACTCAAATGTAACAAATTAACATCATATATAACAGCAGTAACAGTAGAGTGTTTTAAAAAAATGCTATCATGGAGACCAATGCCTTCTTTAGCTAAAGTATGATTTAGAAATGTCATGGATATTCTGGTTAAATAACAGTAGCAAGCTCTTAGTACAAATGTCATCATTATTCTCTCTAAATATAGTTAATATCAGTTATGGCAAGTATCACAGCTACGAGTGTTGTTTGATCAATTCTGATATGGTGTGCGTGGATGCAGCTGTGTCTGGCAGCTAATACAAATGTCATTATTATTCTGTCTAAACATATCAATTATGGCAGGTGTCATAGCTTTGAGTGCTGTTTGATCAATCCTGATATGGCATGTGTGGATGCAGCTGTGTCTGGCAGCTAGTACAAATAGGTTCTTAAGTTCATAGGTAGGTATTAGGCTATCGGCCCAAGGGCCTATGTGATCCTAGCCAACAAGGTTCCCTGGCTTAAGCCACCCAAGAAAGGTAATTTCCTGTGCCCCTGTCAAGCAGAGCCACAGAAGTGATCCCTGGCTTGTATTTTCTATTTCCCATCCACTCATCAAGATTTTTCTTGAAGAGTGCTAATGAGGAACTTTGCTTGACATAGATGGTTAGCTTGTTCCAGAGTAAAGGAAATGTCTGGGACAGGAATCTATCCCTCCAGCATGTCCTGTTTATTGTGGTGACAAGGTTTAGGTCCCTAGAGAGTGTAACTCGGAGGGATTGGGATTTCTTTAGGTGAAGCATGTCCAACAGCTCTGGGTTTAACATAGCTTTATATGTTAGGCAGAGATCTCCTCGGAGTAGCTGATATGCTATAGAGTAAAGCTGGAATTTTTGAGACAGTCAGTGTAGGGCATCTGTTTGAGGCCAGTAATCCTCTTTGTGAGGTACTTCTGTGGCCTTTCCAGCTGCTGCAGATTTCTTGCAAGATACATTCCAAAAGAGGTGTTGTACTCTATAATGGGTCTAATAAGTGCCCAGCAGAGGCGGGCAATGACCTCTTTTTTCCTGGATTAGATCCCTTTTGTGATGAGGTGTGCCACATAGAAGGATTTCCTAACTACTGCGGTGATGTGATTATCAAAGGAGAGACTACTGTCCACCTGGGTCCCAAGGTCTCTTATCACACATTCGGCATTAAGTAGACTGCCATTTATGTGGTAGTCCATTGGGTACAGAAATGTTACCAAAGGGGGTGACAATGCACTTTTTGTCATTGAACTTGAGGCCATGCCTCTGACACCAGGCATCTGTCTCAGTAAGGCCCTTTTGTAGGATGTCCACATCATTCGGGGACTCGACTATGGCTCCTAGTTTGCAGTCATCTGCAAACTTCATTAGTCAGAGGCCTTCTGTGTTAGCTTGTAATTCAGAGAAGTAGATACCAAAGAGGAGAGGTCCCATGACTGAACCCTGTGGTACTCCACTTGTCACTGGTTTGAATTCAGATTTGAAGTCTGCAACTTTTGCAGTGTGGGATTTGCCAGTGAGCCAGTTGGTAACCCATCTTGTGACATAGGGATTTATACCTAGTTCAGTGAGTTTAGCTATAATTCCAGAATGGGGGATGGTGATGAAAGCCTTGGTGAGTCAAGATAGGCTGTGTGAATCATCTTACCCTCATCTACGGGTTTGGTGACTACCTCAAAGAAGTCGATCAGGTTTAGAAGGCATGATCTGCCTTTCACAAACTCAAACTGGGTGGCGTCCATTATTATTCTGTCAAAACATAAGTAATGTCAGTTATGGCAGGTATAATAGCTTTAAGTGCTGTTTGATTAAGTCTGGCATGATGTATGTGGATGTAGCTGTGTCTCACAGCTGTTATATGTTGCCATTTTCATCTCCTGGAAGCTGTGGGTTGCGACTTATGAGCGAGGTTTACTGATGCTTGTGTATTAGAAAGAGACATTTGCTGTTTTAGCCTGGATAGGGGGTGGATAGAACTGTTATTTGGGATGTTTTTGCAGAGAATGGTTTGTTTGTACATTGGCTGAGTGAAAAGGGGAGGGCTGGAGAAGTGTGTTGTCTCTTGCTGTGGCAGCTTGTTGGGAGTTTTCTTTTTTTTTGATCTGTTCATAGGTTCATAGGTAGGTACTAGGCTATCGGCCCTAGGGCCTACACAACCCTAGCTAAAATGGTACCCTGGCTTTCACCACCCAAGAAAATTATTTTCCTGTGCCACTGTTGAGCAGAGCCACAGAGGTGATCCCTGGGGTGAATTTCCTATTTCCCATCCAATCATCAAGATTTTTCTTGAAGAGTGCTAATAAAGAACTTTGTTTGATATAGATAGGTAGTTTGTTCCCGAGTATGGGAAGTGTCTGGGACAGGAATCTATCCCTCCAGCATGTTCTGTTTATTGTGGTGATAAGGTGTAGGTCCCTAGAGCATGTAGCTTGGAGGGATTGGGATTTCTTTCAGTGGAGCATGTCCAACAGCTCTGGGTTTGACATAGCTTTGTATGTTAGGCAGAGATCGCCTCTGAGTAGGTGATATGTGATGGAGTAAAGCTAGAGTTTCTTGAGACGGTCTGTGTAGGGCATCTGTTTGAGGCTGATAATCCTCTTTGTGAGGTATATCTGTGGCCTTTCCAGTTGTTGTAGATGTCTTGTGAGGTACATACCAAAAGGGGCATTGTACTCTATAATAGGTCTAATGAGTGATGAGTAGAGGGGAACAATGACTTATTTTTTCCTGAATGAGAAACCTTTTGTGATGTGGTGTGCCACATAGAAGAATTTCCTGACTATTGTGGTGATGTGATTATCAAAGGAGAGACTACTGTCCACCTGTGTTCCAAGGTCTCTTATCACACTTTCGGTGTTATGTAGACTACCACCTATGTGGTAGCAAATGGATACAGAGTTTTTACCAAAGGGGGTGACAATGCACTTTTTGGAATTGAGCTTGAGGTCATGGCTTTGACACCAGGCATCTGTTTCAGTGAGGCCCTTTTGTAGGATGTCCACATTGTTTGGAGTTTCAATTATGGCTCCTCGTTTGCAGTCATCTGCAGACTTCATTAGCCAAAGACCATCTGTGCTAGCCAGTACTTCAGAAAAGTAGATACCAAACAGGAGAGGACCCAGGAATGAACCCTGTGTTACTCCACTTGTCTCTGGTCTGAAGTCGGATTTGGAGTCTGCCACTTTCACAGTGTGGGTTCTGTCAGTGAGCCAGTTGGCAACCCATCTTGTGACATAGGGATTTATACCTAGTTTAGTGAGTTTATTTATAATTCTAAAGTGGGGGATGGTATCAAAAGCCTTGCTGAGATCTAGATAGGCTGTGTGAACCATCTTACTCTCATCCACGGCTTTGGTGACTGCTTCAAATAAGTCAATCAGGTTTAGGAGACATGATCTGCCTTTTACAAACCCAAACTGGGTGGAGTCCAGAGTTTGGAGATTACCAATGTCTTTGTTTATGTCTTTGTTTATAAGTTCCACAATTATACATTCCATGGCCTTGCAGATCAGGTTCGTTAGGCTAATGGAGCGGTAGTTCCCAGGGTCTGTGGTTGCTCCCCCTTTGTGGAATGGGATAACCATTGTTGTGCACCATTCAGTGGGTACAAAGCCTGAGGTGAGGCCATGATTGAACATGGTGCTTAGGTGGGCTGCCAGTTCATTCTGTAGTTCATGTAGAATGCAGCATGGGATGTTGTCAGGTCCCATGGATGTTGTGTTCTTCATTTTGGAAAGTGTGTTTTTTACATGTGCAGCCGTGATTACAGGAACTTTGTATTCTTCTGGTATAGAGATGGACCCTTTAGGGGTGAGTGAGGAATAAAGCTAGCCCTGAACCTATCTGCCAGGATGTTTGCAATATCAGTTGGTTCTGTATATTTAGTGCCATTGTGCTGTAACTCAGATCAGATCTGAGTGTTGTCGTTGAGATTCTTGACATAGCTATAGAATGCTTTGTGGTTGTCTTTAGAATCAGTGGCAATTTTGTTTTCATAACTAGCTTTAGAGGATTTTATGAGGGATCTCAGCTTCTTACTGAGGCTGACCAGGGAATTCTTCCATTCATGGGATTTTACTCTTTTTTGCAACAGTTTCTTTCTTCTGTTGTAGAGTTTGTTTATGGCAGGGGACCACCAGATTGGCTTCCTTTTTTTGGAGGATAGCATCTTGGTTCTGTTAGGGATAGCATGATCCATGCACTTGTGTAAGTGCTTATAAAGTGCATTTGTGCAGGATTCAGCAGTCGTACCTCTATTGTCTGTCTGCATGGGTGTCGTGAAGTTTGCCACTTCTGTCTTAAGAAGCGTAAAGTTGGTTTTGGAGAAATTTTGCTGGATGTTGATGTCTGGCTGATTAGCTTTCGGTTGGATCTGACCAATGAGGAATTGACCTCTGGTGTTGAATACCAGTCATCCATGTTGGTAATGAACAGGTCTAGGATACTGCTACCCCTGGCGGTGGTGTGGATAACTTGATTCAAGGCGTTGGAATTTATTAATTCCAGAAGACATTGAGCAAAAGAGTTAGTACATGAGTTTTCCCAGTTAATGGTGGGGTAGTTCAAATTGCCCATTATTCGGGTGTTGGGTGTACCCTAATATTTTCCAGTGTATCAAGAAATGAGGAGTGGGAATCCTGGGACATGGTGGGGGATCTGTAGCAAGTTAAAATTTGGATTGCGGTCTTGCCCAGAGTTAGTTGCACTTGGATAATCTTGGATGCATTATGTTGAGCAACTAGCCTGGAGGTGTGTATATCCTTAATGAATATAGAAATACCTCCACCTTTAGTGTTTCAGTCCAGGTTAGGTGGCCAAAAGGTGTGGCATGAATTATAGCCTGATAATGCAGGGGTATTCTCTGGAGCCTTGAACCAGGTCTCTGTCACTGCACAGATGCCAATGTTCTCCATTTTAAGGAGTGCCTCAAGTGAATGCATTTTGAGGTTTAGACTTCTAATATTGACTAGCATTACCCTCAGATTTTGCTTGCTTGTACCTATTATGGTGGTGAATTTGTCATTTGAACCTTGCCTTAAAAAGGCACTATAGGGGTGGCAAGAGCCTTAGTCAATATATAAAATCCCAAGAGCGACAGATGCAGGCCATCTCTGACAAAGCATCATAGTCTGTCAATCATGTCATCCCAGGCAGACAGATACTGGATCCCCCTTAGAATGACACCAGAAGCTTAGCCAATTGTTGAAGTCAATCATTTTGTCCTTGTACTCTGGTATCATTCTTGGTGATGGCAGGATGCTACTCAGGGCTAGGGTCATACCTGCCTGGGCTACAAGATCAGAGAGCTCCTTGATGTCCCTTTTAATGTAGTCCAGGGAGGTACATCCCAGGTCATTCATATCAACATGGACAATGACAGAGTCATATATGTACTTGTTGTGGAGTGACCTGAGTGCATGCATTATGTGGCGGATCCTGGCACCTAACAGGCAGATGACAGTAACTTTCTTCTTGTTTAGCCTGGTGAGTGGAACATCAGTGTGCCTGACTATAGAGTCACCTATGACTAGAGTGTTGGGTACGTTGTTATGCCTTATGGGCTGTGGTTGAGTGGCACACTAAGTTTGTGGGATATGTGTCATTTGGGTTGTGTTGGGGGGGTGGAGGTTGCATGAGTTTCTGCTTTGGAGGTCTCTGTTGCTTGAGCAAATTTTTATTGACAGCCTCCATGAATGTAGGTGTGTGTTTTGTGTTGTGATATGTGTGTGTTTTGGTGGTGTAGGTTTTGAAGGACTATGTGAGGAGTGTGGTGTTGTGCAAGTGTTTACCTTCTCTTCTTGACTGTCTAGTCCAGTCTTGGGTGAAGAGAGCTTTGCTTCCAGTTTGGCTATATAAATGCATCTCTCACAGGTTGTAGTGTTGGGTGGTAGGAGGAGAAGGTTGTCTGGGTACATGAGGCAATTGTTGCATTGCCCCAAGATGCCCAGATTCATCAGTAGACAGGAGAAAACACAGAGAACTAACCCTTAGACATGCCTGGATAAGTGCTTATTTATTAACTACTAAAAATAGTTTTCCTCTAGACAAGTCAGGAAAGTTGAGTGCTGTAGTAATTTGTAGCTTATTTAGTGCTTACAATGAGTTCTGAACAAGTGCTGAGCTCAAAGAAACAGATATGAGTGCTAAACTAAAAAAAAAACTGTCTAGTTCTAAGGTAAAATTTGAAGAGCAGACTTTATAGAGCCTTGAATAGTTTAGCCCTAGCTAAGCTGTGATGCACAAAGTGTATTTTTTTAATATAACAGTAGCAAATGAGCAAACTGATTTAATCAAATTAACCAATAAAAAGCTAAATACTGAGCCCCATTCCAGCAGTCTCCAATCTGGCAAGTTCTAACTGCACACTCCTGCCACTAGGGTCAAGGGGAACCTTCTCCAAAAAAGATGGTCTGGATTAGTTCTCATGTTATACAAACAAAGCTAAATTCAGTAGGTCTGAATTTAGGCTATGCTGCAGCAAACAAGGTGTGCCAATTTTAGAAAGAAACAGTTCAAATAAGCAAGCACAATAAGACTTTAACCAGAAACTCCCAGCTCAGAAGGTCAGAATCTACCTTCTCCTCCCACAAGAGTACAGACCACAATTTCTTAATGTAAAATAACTGGCCAGAAGCCCAAGTGCTTAAACCAGAACTAATACAGTCTTAGAATAACAGACACTAAGCCTTCAATCAGCAACTCCCAACTTTGAAGGATGTAAGCTACCTGTCCTGCCACAACAGTGCAGACCACAAACCTTCTTAATGTAAAACAACTGGTCTGAAACCCAAGTGCTACAACCAAAGGCTTAGAATAACAGTTACAATTTAATCCGGCTACTAACAAGCTGTACTAAATGCAGCAGAATAAATGCAATAAAGTAGGAAGAAACACAAATATAGTAAAAGCAGATGAATAAAGTGCATTTTTGTTATATAACAATAGAAAATGAGCAAACTGATGTAATCAAGTTACCCATTTAACCAGCAAACAAGCTCAAAACTGAGCCCTGTTCCAACAGTCTTCAATCAGACAAGTTCTAACTGCACACTCCTGCCACTAGGGTGCAGGAGAACCTTCTCCAAAAAAATGGCCTGGATTAGTGCTCAAGTTATACAAACAAAGCTAGATTCAGCATGCTTGAATCTAGTCTATGCTACAGCAAACAAGGTGCACCAATTTCAGAAAGAAACAGTTCAGATAAGCAGGCACAATAATCCTTTAACCAGAAATTCCCAGCTAAGCAGGGCAGAATCTAACCTCTCCTCCCACAAAAGTGCAGACCACAAACCTTCTTAATGTAAAATAACTGGCCTGAAGACCAAGTGCTTAAACCAGAATAAATACACATTTAGAATAACAGACACTGAGTCTTCATTCAGGAATTCCAAATTAGAAGGATGTAAGCTACCTGTCCTGCCACAACAGTGCAGACCACAAACCTTAATGTAAAACAACTGGTCTGATGCCCAAGTGCTTAAACCGAAAGGCTTAGAATAACAGTTACAATTTAGTCAGGCTACTACCAAGCAGTAATAAATGCAGCAGGATAAATACAATTGAGTACTTTTAAGAAGATGCAACAGCAAAATAAAGTGCATTTTTTTTAGTAAAGTGCAAGGAGAGAGGAAGGAGGAACAGAGGTTAACAACCTAAGTGGGTTGGCCTTCTCAGATGTTCTCTCTGTATTAAGTAGAATGAACACCAGACTGGGAGGGGTGCCCCAGATCAAATTTACAGTAGGAGTGGGCAACTGCAATGCCACCAACTATAACAACTCTACAAGAATAAAGAGGGAGGGAGGGGGAAAAACAGTTTCAGGACAGGTGAGAAAAATAAAACAATGCCAGAAAATATACAAAATAATTCAGTCATGCAAACAATAATTCAGTCAGGCAAAAGTAAGACAGCAGAACTCTGAATGGTTAAAATGCCAAGAAATATACTTATCAATCAGCAATATATTTCCAGATTGTTTGAGAATCACATCAGCTAGAACCCAGGAGTTTCCAACAGTGTATGCAAGAATTTACAAACAGAAACTATTTTTAAATCAGCAACCCATGAAGCAATCAGATAACACAAAAGCTGTTAGACCAGTTTTATAAACTCCACCTCAAAAATAGGGGGTAAGCAGTTTCAGGACGGATGAGAAACATAAAACAATGCCAGAAAATATATAAAATAATTCAGTCAGGCAAAAAATAATTCAGTGAGGCAAAATTAAGACAATGCAGAGAAAACTCTGAAAGGTTAAAGTGCCAAGAAATATACTTATTAATCAGCGATATATTTCCAGATTGTTTGAGAATCACACCAGCCAGAACCCAGGAGTTTCCAACAGTGTATGCAATTGCTCTTTGTTTTTTTCCTGGCTGCTGCCTCACTGAAAGGAAGGGAATTTAGGCTTGAAGTTGCAGCAAAGTGAAGCTTTGCTTCAGGTGCATCAAGAGCCTTTGGTATACAGTACACAGACACATTAACAAAAACAGATGTTCCCAGGTTGCTATGGTAATGGAGACAGCATGATGATAATGCTTAACGGCTCTGAGGAGCCTCTGAGATGATTCTCAGCAATGACGTTTTTGGTTTAAAAAATATATATATATAATAAAAGTGCTGTTTAAACCACATGCACACATATTGATGGTCCCCCAACACTTTGTTTAGCTCATTAAGTTGATTCTTGATAAAAAATAAATAAATAATAAGCTCAATTTTATATTTAAAATGTATTTTGGTCCAAACACATTAAGGACTTACATAAGAGAGAAAGCCTGAGTTATTGTGAAAGACTAAGAGCACTTGTTCTTGTGCAGAACACTTTGCAGTGGTCTGGAAGGTGAGCTTGCTTGGACGTGTTGGGCATATGGGGACAGCTGATTCTAGGGGTGTTTGAGGTTGCTGGGAAGTACTAGAGGGTCATCAGATTTCCTTCATGGAAATATCTGTGGAATTGGAAGGTGTGTTGAGTGGTTCACTGGCAGAGGGGCCACTGCATGGAACAGGCTGGTAAAATGGAACAGGACAAATATTAGTTTGGATATTTTAAGAACAGCCTGGAAACACACCACATGAACTAGTGAATGGTATTCTGGCAAAACTGGATGGGCATTGTTGCCTGTGCTTGAAGTACTGATATGTGTGTATGTAAGGATGGAAATATACTTATAACAAATAAGAAAACAGAAGGGTCTCATAATTTTAACTCTATGGACAGTATAAACATGATTGGAATGAGCTGATGATAAGAATAAACATTACAGCTTGTGGTCTCTCAAATAACTAAGCAACAGCCAAAAAAAAAAAAAAACTCACAGAATAGTTATGTAATGTATGATTTTAGTAAATCTAGATATAAAATATATAATCATCATATAAGATGAAGCAGTCTGCTGAATTTAGATATTAAAGACAGGATTTAATAATATGGGCTTGTGTATAATAACACTACTGTCTTAACTTGTCATAAATGACATACACTACATTGAACATCAAGGGGAAGCATGATGATTTTCTCATATAAGTAAATGTGCATAGCAAGTCATATAAATGCTTTAACTTGAATTCTAGTTTTTGTACCCCATCTTGACCATATATAATACTTAAGCAGTTACCAAGCTAACTAATGTTTTATACATGACATCAAACTGATAAAGTTGTTCAAGAGAAACAATAGAAGCCTGAACTTGAAATGTCACAGAATGTAACAATCATATTCTGAATAAATAGCATTAAATTGACAATAGACACTCAGTTTAATAACATGGGCTTGAGTATAATAACACTACTGTTTTAACTTGTCATAAATGACATACACTATATTGAACATCAAGGGGAAGCATGATGATTTTCTCAGATAAGTAAATGTGCATAGCAAGTCATATAATTGCTTTAATTTGAATTGTGGTTTTGTAACACATCTTGACCATACATAATACTTAAGTTGTTATCAAGGTAACTAATGTTTTATACATGACATCAAACTGACAAAGTTGTTCAAGAGAAACAATAGAAGCCTAAACTAGGAATGTCACAGAATGTAACAATCACATTTTGAAGAAACAGTATTAAATTGACAATAATCACTCGGTTTAACCTTTGCTGATTATACAAAATAAAAGGTTGCCATTTAAATCTAAAAACTTTCAGTATATGCCATACAATGGCAATTTATGAATATGGAAAGGAACTTGTAATCATTAATCACATTAAGTACATTTGTTGCTTTTAACCTATAATTTCACTCATTTTATAATAAGAAATGACAGATATGAAAATTCTTATGTGTATGAAATGGTGGAAGAGGGATGCACTGATAATTAAAATGCATTAACTTTCATCAATGTTCACATAAAACAAACTTGATGCTTTAAGTAAGTTAGCAACAAACAAAGTGATTACTTAAATGCTGGCAAACAATGAAATATAACTTCTGATATATCCAGTAAAATACTTTGTATTATAAGCATTAGGTATAAATATTATTACCATCTATTCATATTAAGTAATAAGTTTTGAAATACTTTGTCAATAAGGGTGAAAAAGAAAATATAAATATACATATCAATCAATTCAATCTAGATGAAAAATGTTCTAATATAATAAAAAAAAAAAAAAGAAAAATTAAAACTAGATCTGCAAGCACCGATATCCTACAAAGAAATTACAGATGCAATCAAAGAGGGTAAAAATAATAAAGCTCCAGGTATAGATGACATAATTATGGAAATATATAAACTTTTTCCTTCAAAGATACTATCCCTCTTCCATAAAACTTTATTAGAAATTCAGTCACAAGCTTTAATACCACCCTCTTGGAGATATTCCTTAATCAAACCAATCCTAAAGGAAAACAAATCCCCAAACTTCTGCATCCCATATAGACCTACATCATTATTAAATAATGACTATAAGATATTTATGACAGTATTAACTAACAGAATGAAAATGCCACTATCCAAAACAATAAATAGCGATCAAACTGAATTTATATATCATAGACACACACATGACAATATTAAAAGGATAATTTCTCTTATAGATTATTTGTATTATTATTTTACTTTTGTTAACCAGGAAAGTCTGACTTGGAGCAAACCAATTTTCAGTGGAGGCACGGGGAAAAATGCTCCAGACATGTCTTTGTAACGTGGGAGGACATGCAGACTCCATACAGAAGGCACCCCAGTTGAGAATTGAACTGTAGAACCTCCTGCTGTGAGGCAACAACACTACCACTGCACCACTGTGCTGACTGTTATGTTAGTAAAGAAAATAAATACTCATAATTGGCTTAGATATAAAGAAAGCCTTTGATTCCCTAAATTGGGACTATTTATTCAAAATTCTGGTGTTATTTAAATTTCCTCCTTCCTTTGTTCGTCTACTAAAGAATATATAAACAAATAATTTAGCATATGTTAAGCTAGGTCCTTTCACCTCTGAATCTATACATATAACAAAGGGTACTAAAGAAGGATGTCCTATTTCACCAATTATATTTGCTTTGGCTATTGAAATATTGGCTAATTCAATAGGTAACAATAGAAAATAAATGAGTAGATGTTTATGAACAATACAGTTCTAAAGTAATGCTCTTTGCTGATGACACATTATTAATATTACCTAATACAAAAGAGACATTAGAAGAATTGGATATTTTAACTCACACATTTTACAGGACTCCAGAACTCCATTTCAATAAATCAGCATTTTTATTTTTAAATAAAAAAAAAGAATTGCAGTTGAAGAGGAATCACATTATAGGGAAACAAGAATCTACCTTAAAATATCTAGGAACTGAGTTATGCAAGGATAATAATGAATTAGTCTCAAAAAACTACAATAATACCATCAATACTGTTAAGATCTCTGTGGAAAAGTGGAACAAAATAATATTAACATTTGAAGATAGAGTACAGTTAATAAAAATGGTTTTACTACCCAAGATTCTATATATAGCTTTGGCAATACAACTGTTACCAGAAAGGAATATACTCAAAGAAATAAACTCATGCCTAATAACATTTTTATGGTTTCCCAAAAGAAACAGAATTGCTTTAATACATCATATCAGACCATGGAAACAGGGAGGATTAAACTTTCCTGGTATAGAAACATATGTAAAAGCATCGATATTTAAAACAATCTCAGATTGGATAAGTCCAAATTATTCTGCAAATTGAAAAGAATTACTAACTGTAATATCAATAAATGAATTTGATTTACAAAAAAATTCAAATAACAGATTAAAACACTTTGCCATGGCACATATTATGTATTAGTATACAATATAACATAGCTAAGCCCACTAAAATTCGTATAATTAATTATTGCATTGACTCATTTAGGAAAATTATTAATGCAAATATAGATTTAAAAATCTGCTTTGATCTTTTAACACAATTCATAGTTACAAAGAGCTATCCACATAAAATATACAGAGAAATAATTAATTCCTGGGAATAGAAAGGATTTGTTTGTTTCAGTGTATCAAAGAACTAAAAGTTCTGGATATGCAAACAATCGAAACAACATACACAATTCCACAACAAGATTGGCTAACTATGCAAAGCATGCTGATGTATCCACAAGATTTATGCAGAATAATTAGTAATTATTCATTTAAAGAAATATCCAAACTTATGAAATACCTTTATAAAATCATATGTAATGATTATGACACTGGAAATAGTATTTCAAAATTTTACAAGATATTGATAAATTAGAAAACAACACCCAAATCCTCATATTGGAATTATATAACTTAAGGACACTCATTACAGCTAACTGAAGAAATTAAATCAAATATTTTATTATCAATAAAACATATATCCTTTACACAATACTGGAAAGTCTTTAACTGGAAATGCTTGCATAGAGCATTCTTAACTCCAGATAGAATTACTAAAATTAATTCTTCCACAAAAGGAATACGTTGGAGGTGTGAGCAAATACACAATTCAGATTGGAATCACATTTTTTCCGACTGTGTTAAAATTAAGCCATTTTGGAATCGTATTAAAAACTTTTCACAAGCTTTATTTAATAAATTGTTTAACGTATCCTAAGCTCTAGTATTATTAAATGTGTATGAAGGTCCTCATTTGAATGAGTAAAATATGTATCTAGTACGGACAATACTTGCAATCTCAAGGAAGTGTATAACAAGAAGATGGAATACAAATACAATACTGACTTTGGAAGACTTCTACAGCCTACTGAAGACAACAGCATTGATAGAAATAAAAATTAAAGAATTAAGGTTTCATCCTAAGCCATTTATTAACAATCCATGGAAAAAATCTTATCATTGATTGGTACTTTACAATAACTGAACAGATATACTCTGATAACTGGATTGTTATACCTGTAAAGTAATTGTATATATTGAGCTCTGTTACAGTGTCAAGCTGATGTAAATAGTGTACATAGTTTTTAAGATGGTATATACAAATATTATGGAATTTATTCAGCAGTATTTTAAAAATAAAAAAAAAAAAATTCAGAAAAAAAAGTATATAAAATATGTTGACTGACAAAGATTGTTATAAACATGGGTCTATAAGTGAAATTAACAGTTTACAAAAAGATCAATGATGCACTGATAATATGATTTGTACTGATTTTATTATGACTGACATTTACAATTTACTTGTTATCAGAAAGTCCAGTATTGCAAAATTGTAAGGGATACCCACGTTGTATATAAGGATATGTGCAATTCACTACTCAGAAGGAGAATTTCAATAACACAATGGAAGAAACTTGATTTACACTTCAACAGTGAGCACAGCAAAATAACTCAGCCTGATACTTATTTTACAAAAAACACATTTTACTAAGTAAAACAATCTGCACTTGGAGTACAACAATAATCCTTTACTAGTTACCACTGGCACACAAGTCTTGCATTATTTTACAATGCAGATGGAGGATATAGATATGATTAGACTTTACCCAGTCAGCATGACAGATATTAATGCAAATCAGATAGAAACAATATGTAAATTAACTGAGATCATTTTTGTTAACAGTATTTTTATTATTCCACCAAGATTACTAATAACAATGGAAAGTTGTATAGATGAAGCTACTACAGGTCTGTCCTTTTCCAATACAGTGACCTCACCATGTCAAGGCTGTTTCTTTATGATTCTTACTACAACTAATTCATAACTCTCTGCTGTAGATTGATGACTTGTTTTTAATACTGAAATACATGCGATATAAGTTTACTGACTTTTTTATAAGTTTACTGAATTTTTGCTTATAACAGTGCTACTACTAAATTTCCTGATACATATGTATATATGTATATAATGTGTTTTATATATATATATATATATATATATATATATATATATATATATATATATATATGTGTGTGTGTGTGTATGTGTGTGTGTGTGTGTGTGTGTGTGTGATCCACATGTTCAAATACATAAGAATTTGATAAAAAGAAAATTTCGATTTGTGCTTTAGTTCCTTCCATTCTGTAAGTTTGCATCCTGGAAAACTGGAATATGACAAAATTAATGAATTTTATCAGATGATTAAGTCAACAAAGAGTTAAGTAGATTCTTCCACAAAAGGAATACGTTGGAGGTGTGAGCAAATACACAATTCAGATTGGAATCACATTTTTTCCGACTGTGTTAAAATTAAGCCATTTTGGAATCGTATTAAAAACTTTTCACAAGCTTTATTTAATAAATTGTTTAACGTATCCTAAGCTCTAGTATTATTAAATGTGTATGAAGGTCCTCATTTGAATGAGTAAAATATGTATCTAGTACGGACAATACTTGCAATCTCAAGGAAGTGTATAACAAGAAGATGGAATACAAATACAATACTGACTTTGGAAGACTTCTACAGCCTACTGAAGAAAACAGCATTGATAGAAATAAAAATTAAAGAATTAAGGTTTCATCCTAAGCCATTTATTAACGAAAAAAGTCTTATCATTGATTGGTACTTTACAATAACTGAACAGATACACTCTGATAACTGGATTGTTATACCTGTAAAGTAATTGTATATATTGAGCTCTGTTACAGTGTCAAGCTGATGTAAATAGTGTACATAGTTTGTAAGATGGTATATACAAATATTATAGAATTTATTCAACTGTATTTGAAAAATAAAAAAAAAAATTCAGAAAAAAAAGTATATGAAATATGTTGACTGACAAAGATTGTTATAAACATGGGTCTATAAGTGAAATTAACAGTTTACAAAAAGATCAATGATGCACTGATGATATGATTTGTACTGATTTTATTATGACTGACATTTACAATTTACTTGTTATCAGAAAGTCCAGTATTGCAAAATTGTAAGGGATACCCACGTTGTATATAAGGATATGTACAATTCACTACTCAAAAGGAGAATTTCAACAACACAATGGAAGAAACTTGATTTACACTTCAACAGTGAGCACAGCAAAATAACTCAGCCTGATACTTATTTTACAAAAAACACATTTTACTAAGTAAAACAATCTGCACTTGGAGTACAACAATAATCCTTTACTAGTTACCACTGGCACACAAGTCTTGCATTATTTTACAATGCAGATGGAGGATATAGATATGATTAGACTTTACCCAGTCAGCGTGACAGATATTAATGCAAATCAGATAGAAACAATATGTAAATTAACTGAGATCATTTTTGTTAACAGTATTTTTATTATTCCATCAAGATTACTAATAACAATGGAAAGTTGTATAGATGAAGCTACTACAGGTCTGTCCTTTTCCAATACAGTGACCTCACCATGTCAAGGCTGTTTCTTTATGATTCTTACTACAACTAATTCATAACTCTCTGCTGTAGATTGATGATTTGTTTTTAATACTGAAATACATGCGATATAAGTTTACTGACTTTTTTATAAGTTTACTGAATTTTTGCTTATAACAGTGCTACTACTTAATTTCCTGATACATATGTATATAATGTGTTTTTTATATATATATATATATATATATATATATATATATATATATATATGTGTGTGTGTGTGTGTGTGTGTGTATGTGTGTGTGTGTGTGTGTGTGTGTATGTGTGTGATCCACATGTTCAAATACATAAGAATTTGATAAAAAGAAAATTTCGATTTGTGCTTTAGTTCCTTCCATTCTGTAAGTTTGCATCCTGGAAAACTGGAATATGACAAAATTAATGAATTTTATCAGATGATTAAGTCAACAAAGAGTTAAGTAGATTTAATAAAAACTTCTGAAGAGGAGTATGATTGTGATTTGCTTATTTAAATTATAGAAAAAGTAAGAGAAAAAATAGCCAGTATGAAATGACCCATAACAGCTTCAAATGAAGCAGTTGTTATCACACAGGTGCTGTCTAAGACTGTTGATTTTCTCTAGTGCAACAAATGCATTCTACAGTGTCGCTGCTAACAGTACAAAGGAAATCATCTTGGACAACTGGAAAATTTTCAAAAGAGAATTCTAAGATGTTTTGTTTTTGTTAGTAAAGGAATTTAAAGCATGATTATAGACAGAGAAATCACATATGATTCCTTCACAGACAAGTATATTGTATTTCCCTGTGTTTTCTACTGTAAATACTACTTCATAGTTACAAAACCCCTTGTGTAATTACATTCATAAGAACATTGGATAGATCCAAAATTTTAACTTACAATAATCTTTGTATCTAAATGTAGTTACAAATGTATCTGTATATGTGAAACTAAGTGGAAGCTATTGCCAAGCATCTATTAACATACTTATGGCATCAGGACATAATTGTTTTCTAATTAATGCTTTATATGTGCATTCAATGGTTTGTTGCAATTTCAGGAATGCCATAGACTATGTAATGTTAATTGTTGCTTGAGGTTGATTTGGAGAATATCTTAGAATAAAAAGAACACATTTAGATGACATATCTCCTGTATTATTGACAAAGTAAGCATTCTTGAAGGCTAAATGTTTGAAATAGATGCAGTTTGGATGCTACTTCCCACTCCATTGCATTAATGTGAATATTAAAAGTTATTTGTAAAGTAGAGCTTTGAAATAGTTGCATTTTACTAAATCAACAGTTTATTCTCATATATTTCACTCTGATCTGTAGTGTTTGTTTTTTAGGTTAAATTTCACTTGTGTCAATGGCTTATGTCTATTTAAAGCATTTATATTATTCGTATACACACCCATCTCACTCTTTTACTGCAATATGTCTTTTACTATTACATGTCGTTGTGTCTTTTGGCTTTTCCCGGTTAGGGGTCTCCACAGCGGAACTCCGGTCCACTAATGATTGGCAGTAGATTTTTACATGCTGAGTTGTCAGCCCTGATGCACAACCTTGAATGAAGGTATGCCCATTCACGCATGTCTCCACACAGAAGACACTCTAGCTGAGAATCGAACAGGACAATGGCTTACTGTGAGGAGACAATGCTACCGCAGCACCACCACCACAGTGTCTTTTAATATTACATGTATGTTCTTTAATTTGGTATTCAATACTCATTCAATATATATTCTTATGAATTCTCCTGAAATTTGAACGCGAAAGTGCTCAATCACTTTTAATAAAAAAATGTATTTTAATAAAAGGTCTAATGTATTATTTCTCTGCATTTTTGATGACTTGCATGATTATAGATCAGCATTATGGTTATGATTTTTTTTCTGTCTCTGCAACTCTCATCCAAAAATATTGCAGAGTGCATATTTCTATTGTGGCCATAGTGATTCAAAATGCATAACATCATATTCTCTATAAGCTACACCTATAGCTGAATACCTGTGTTTAACGAAACAGTTATCTGCTCTATGTGCACAATGCATTTCCATAGCCTTATGGTTAGGATGACAGCATGTGACGTTGAACTGTAACATAATTTAGTTTTACTTTCAGGTCTGTGTACAAGATGTGTTGCCCAGGAACCCTTAATTGGACTGTGCACTATGTTTGTGAATGTCTCTGAGTTTAAACAAGAAAGATAATTTAAGCCCTATGCAACCACTGAACTGACAGATGAACACCATATAAACATGACAGGAAATAAAAAACAAAGGCTTATTTACATGAAGGAGACAACAACATGCACTGTGTTTCATGTAAAATATACATTTTAACCAAAAGGCAAAAAAAGAAATAAAGCCATATTTGGCCAGAAATTACCTGAAACATGTACCAGAAAGCCAAAATAAAACCAACAGCAAAATGCCAAACAAGCAAAGAAATGAAGACAAAAATATTTAAAATTATAACCTAATAAAATGTCCAGGGAACTTGCACAAAAGATATAAGACAACAAGCCCAAATAGCTCCTTCTTACTATACTTACTGTTATTCAATAACATAGCAGAGACTGAGACACCACAACCTCTAAAATATGAGAAAGAGAATGGAAATACTATCAAAGTATAACTAACTATCTAACTAACTAACTAACTAACTAACTAACTAACTAACTAACTAACTAACTAACTAACAAAATGCTATCACAATATCAGAAAGCATCTCCTGTGATAACTAAATAATTAAGACATACTACAAAATATATGTCATAAAAATCTATGGATACAAAGAAGGTCAAAGCATTAAGCAACACTGTATTGTCAAAGAAGAACAGCAAGGAAGTTTGTCCATACTATTCTTATCAAGATAAGCAAGAAAAAAAGTACTCTTCCATGCTATCCCTAGTAAGACACACAAAAATAAAAACAATATTCAATGATAAACAACAAAAATGAAAACTGGGTGAAGTATCAAAAAAACATAAACCAAGTTAAGACAGGTAGATAGATAGATAGATAGATAGATAGATAGATAGATAGATAGATAGATAGATAGATAGACAGACACATAATTTAATTTTATATATCTTCCACAGAGACAAACCAAAAACAATAAGACTGAGAGAGTTGAATTCAAAAGAAAAAAAGGCTGGGGACTGAATTCATAAAGGCTTCTGTGAGGTGTTCACTAATAAGGCAGTCCAAAGGAGAGACATATAATAATTAGTCATATTTGCTCACACACAGAACCATCTCCCAGAAGGCCTCTATGAGGCGAGGAATTCATGGTATTGCTTGAACATGTAGATCAGCACAGCCACCCCTACCAGGTTGCAGTAATGAACCCAGCCAAAAGACCAGGTTCATCCACTGTGGTAGAGGTAATTGCTGTAAAGCTTAATAGTAAGGTAGGATTAGGAGGAGTGTGCATAAGTGTATGCAAGGTGCATGTGGATGTGATGCCTGCCTGGAAGGTAGCGATAGGAGAGTTAGTAAGGCAGTCAGGTAGATTTGTGCATGTGTATGTATGAACGGATGAATGGATGTGAGTGTGACTGCAAATGACAGGGTAGAGGACAGTGTGTGTATGCATCTGAGAGTGTCTGTGTGTGCGCATGTGAATGTCTGTGTGTGTGTCTGTCAGTGTTCGTGCATGAGCGAGTGTCTGTGTGTGTGTGTGTGTGTGTGTGTGTGTGTGTGTGTGTGTGTGTGTGTGTGTGTGTGTGTGTGTGTGTGTGTGTGTGTGTGTGTGTGTGTGTGTGTGTGTGTGTGCATGTGCGTGTGTGTGTGTGTGTGTGTGTGTGTGTGTGTGTGTGTGTGTGTGTGTGTGTGTGTGTGTGTGTGTGCATGTGTGTGTGTGTGCGTGCAGGTAGATGAAGTAGGATGGGATGGCTGCAATTTATTCACACATAACTAGTCAACTGAGCAGTCAATACCTTGGGGGGAGAGAACACTAGCTACCATGGATTATTCGGCAACAGAGATGGGGGAGCACTAGCTAAAAGTGAGTACTCTTCTTGCCTTAAGAGCACAGAGACAAGAACAGGGATTGAGGGTGTGGGGGTGATACTACACACCACTGAAGACTCTCCCTGCCTTAATGGCTCTGAAATCACTGTGTTATTCTGAGGGGTAGAAGGATCACTGCATATCAAGGAAGATGTTTTGTGCCTTAATGGGATCCAAAGGAACACTAGACACCAAGGACAACTCTCCATGCCTGAACAGCACCTAAACCAGTACAGAGAAGTGGGGAACAATAGACACCACAGACAACTCTCCATGCTTGAATAGTACCTAAACCAGTAATGGAATGGGGGAATGTGATTAACGCTAGATATCACAGAAGACTATCCATGCTT
Organism: Protopterus annectens; assembly: GCF_019279795.1. Taxonomy (NCBI): domain Eukaryota; kingdom Metazoa; phylum Chordata; order Ceratodontiformes; family Protopteridae; genus Protopterus; species Protopterus annectens. The sequence goes on along the minus strand of NC_056732.1, from coordinate 618,196,953 downwards.
GAGTAGCACCTAAACCAGTACAGGGATGGGGAATGTGGGGAACACTAGACACCACGGATGATTCTTCATGCCTGAATAGCACCTAAACTAGTACATGGGTGGGGGCTGGGAGGAGCACTAGATAGCAGGGTAAGTACTCTTTGCCATAATGACATTTCAAACAGTGATGAGATTGGGGTGGACAGCTAGCCATCAGGGATTACTCTACAGGCATGTGCCATAGTGGAACCTAAACAAGTATGAGGACCAGGGGAGATGAGGGGTGATGAGAACCACTAGACATCAGGGTCCCAGAGATATAAGTTGAGACTGTGACCTACCATGATGGTCTCGAGCCAGAAAGGCAGACATTGGGGAATGTTCAGTCATCTCATGGAGAGGAAAAGGGACTTTGGGATGTGTGTGTGCTTGAATGTGTACTTGCGTGCATGTGGGAAAGTGACTGAATTGGAAGGGACTTGATTATTTGCATTAATTATGTTTACAAACATGAATAAAACATGTTTTACTCCATTACATGGGAAATCATACAGTGCATGAGCTAAAAACTTAAGATAAACTCAAAAATCTTGTGTTTATTTCTCAAATATTAATGTTGCCACCTCTAATACCTGTCACAGGAAATACTGTTCCGTACATTGCGGTCGGTAATGCAATTGAGAGACATGCAAGTAAGTGTATAGTAAAGTGGTCTTACCTCATTGCAGATTATTTGTCTCTGAACTGTAAAATACTGCATCGTAACCATAAAGCCTTTTAACAGCAGGCCACACAGCCCATGACACGGAGGTGAATGAATCCCTAGGAAATTATAATTAAGGTAAGACAATCAGCAACAAAAGGTATGAACCACACAGCACACCAAAATATTCAATATGCATAATGGTGAGCCTGCATTTCTGTTACACAGGTAGCCAGATTTCAGTCAAAAGAGATGATTGAAAAACGAACATAAGTGCATGCAAATGAGAAGAAAAAAGATGTACATAAAAATGCAGAAAGAAAAAAATGAAAAATGCTGGGAAAAGACTGCTGATAAATTAAAAAGAAATGAACTAAGACAATTTCATGAACATTTTCTTGGAATAAATTAATCAAGAAAAACAAAATGCTATAAAAATGTAAAAGAAAAATATATACACCTGTCAAACAAGCTGAGTGAACAGTACCTCCTAATTTAATTAAATGAACTTTGAGTTTTACATTAAAAATGAAAGCAAACCCTGACTGCAGTGGTCCTAACCTCATTCAATAAAGACACATTTCAGCCTAGATCAAGTCTTATTATGCAGGTACTTTTTCTTTCATTTATCAAAAACTTGATAAGTAATAATAATTTTGGAGGCTCAGTCCAATGTGAATAACATGATTTTTATTTGTTTTGGTTTTAGTAGAACAGTTCAATAAATGAAAAAATGGTCACTTCAAAATAGCAGACAAAGCTGTACACATTAGTGGACTAGTATTTTAAACTTTATTTCAAGAGATATTCACATCTTTATGATCTTATCACAACATTAACATCTTAGAAGCTGCAAATATGCATGGAAAAAGTCCATCTGTTTTATTACTGTTTCATACATACAACAGAACTCAATGCACACATATGTTGTCATGCCTGTACAAGTGTATTCATTATATTTGGAAATGCAAATAAAGTACGTCTTATTCCATTACATGGAAATAATACTGTGTATGAGCCCAAAACTCAACACATCAAACTCAGGGACGTGGTGTTTATTTTTCAAATAGTAACTGTTTATTACATGTTCAGGTAGGATTTCTCAGCTTAGCAGATTTTCGTAGATGCAGCAGAAAATCCATTTCAGTTTGATACATGTAGTAACAAATAAAAACCTGTAAACAGTGACTGTCAGATAATGCATGCTATATCAGTTTGCTTTACCTAATGTCCATACTACACAAGTTATGCTAAAGCAACTTAGGCAGACATCCTGCAGTTACACAGCCTTATGTTTTTAATTCCTTCAGACCCAGAGATGGCAAAACAACCAGGAAAATACAAATAATTTAATTTACTCTTCTTCAGGGAAAGCTAATTCATTAATGATATTCAGCTAAAGGTCAGTTATACAATCTTATTAAAGTTATGGTTCTTCCTGTCAGTAATGTATCCCGAAAGGAAGTATTAATCTGAATGAGTCATTTTTCTACCTGCAGGAACAGACAAGATCCAACAGAAAATTGAAAAAAATGTTGCTTTTGCTGAGCCCTCTTAAAAATATTTAATAGTGTGTGTATATATATATATATATATATATATATATATATATATATATATATATATATATATATATATTTCCATTGCTGAAATGTCAGATATGATATTTTGCTTTTAATTACTGGGTGAATCTTGCCTTGTATTTCCATAAGTCATGCATCTTTTTTTGCTTCAGTAATTGGATATCAATCACTTTTTTGTTGTAGAAAACCTATGGATGTATGGAAAATATTATTGTACTTGCTTTCACTGTATTGTTTACAACAACAATAGATCACATCTTGGAAATACCACACCAATCTAAGGAGATACAGAAAAAAAATAATAAATAAAAAAGTAATCAGCAGCAAAATGGAAAACTAAATGGATAGAATGACAGCCAAATAGACAGGTGGGTAAATACACAGTCAGGACATACTCTTTTTGATACATACCAAAGGATAGACAAGAATGCAATTATATGCTTAGAATATGCACATTCAGATATATTGCTATATTCTTGAAAGGCAGGATATATATTTAGAATATATAAGTAGTAATAAGCTAGGCAGGTGATATTTGGGTAAATGTAAAATAGATGGACAGATGCTTGGTACACAGAAAGAAAGATATGCAGATGAATGGAGAGAGAGAGAGAGAGAGAGAGACAAACAGAATGATATATTAATAGATATGCCATTAGATGTATACAGATGTTTGATAGCTAAAAATGAGCAACACACATAGTGCTGCTCAGCTGAATACAGTGAGTAATTTTATTCATCAAAATCAACTTATCGATGAAGGAATAAAAGGGTCGCCTAAACAAAATAATCCTGCATGCGGTATACCAGTAAAGCAAAAATAGCAACTTCTCATCATAAACTTTTATTTTATTATTTATTTTCTTAGCTATATTTTTGTAGTTTGACAGATGGATGCAATAGACATGGACAGCTTGTCAAAATATTGTATCATCATGAGACAAGTAATGATGGAACATTATAGTAAAAGCAGGTGGTAAAAGCTATGCTGTATTTTTCTGTTTTGAACAACAAGCACAGCTGTGTATTCCATAGCTAAATAGAATTTTATAGTGATAAATGCACCTGCCAAACCACAATAGTAACTAAGGAATGAACTGACTGAAATGCATTATGAAAAATCAAATTACAGATTGGCAGAAGGCAACCGTTGCAGTGTAGAGGTCAGTTGTTGCCATTAAATTGTTTCTCAGTTGCTTAGTTTCTTGGTTGTTCTCATGATTTCCAGTCAAAATAGACAATGTTTTATTAATTTTACATATCTTGCCGGTCCATAACTGTTTGTCTGACAGTATGTTCCTTAAAAACCCTTATTTACTATATTGGTAAAAAGAAAAAAAAAATGCATACTTATCAATAGATCCCAGAATGAATATCAGCAGGATTCTTTTTCTTTTTTTAATAAGTTCATTTTTAAAAGATCCTTGGCATGTGTAGTGATAAACAGAACAGTACATTTCGCCTCTTGAAGAGAGTGTTCTTTATTATGTTTATTATGTTATATATAACATCGGGCGGCACGATGCCAGGGCACTTCCATGGGCTAGGCTTGTAAAGGCTCCAAGGCCATTAGCCTAGTACACACCTATGAATCCATGAACCTATGTCTTGATCAGGTTGCTTAAAAAATGACACATTTAATGTCTATAGATCACAGTGTTTATGCAAAATGTGAAGCTGAACAAGGTTGTTCTAGTTTATAATCTACTCACTGAGAGTACTCAACTATACAGAGCACCAAGAATTTTCAGCACTACATGAAAATGCAGTAATCATAGTCTGTGGGTGAGACTTATGCTAATGAGGCCAATTAGCATCCTGGGGCACTCTTACATAAAGAAGACTAAATCGCATGACAATGCATACATGTCAATGCTATACAATACCTATGCATAGCAGTATGCATATGAATACATGTCTGAGGGTCTATATCACTTTGTCAAATCACTTATGATCTAACCCCTATTTGTTGAACATCTATTTATTGAAGCTGCCAATCATCGAACAGAGTTGTCGCCAACATTTTCCTAGGGGCAGACCAATGGTTGGCCACAATCTGGAATTTGCCCTTTTCTTCACTGTAGTACAATTTTGGAGTTGGTATATTTAGCTAGGGGGTGTGTGGGGGCATTGCCCCATGCATGGGTAGGTGTTACATTTTATGATTTCTTTCACAGTCACTAGGGTGGTCTAACGCTGGTTTGCCCTAAGCAAACTTTTGCTGAAAACTCTGTTCAATGATTGGCAGCTTCGATAAATAGGTTTTCAATGAATGGGGTTCGATCATAAGTGAATCAACAAAGTGATATACATCCAGACATGGGTGTATATCAACAAAGTGATATACACCCATGTCTGGATGTGTTAAAAGACTATTCTCTGGCAGGACCTGTAGCTGATAAAGAACGGGAGCCTGTGAATGCAGAGTGCAGTAGTACTGGATGTGCAAATGTTTCTCTGTGATCACGTGGATATATGTGTATTTGTGTGTGTGTGTATATGTGTGTTTGAGTGTGTTTTGTGTCTGATCAGGTGTGCATAATTATATGGCTGTTTGTGTTGTTTTTTACATGCAGAAAGGTGAGGACAGAGCAGAGCTGCAAAAAATCTTCTCAGCTCTGCTAAACCTCACTGTCTGATAACTGTTGGGGCTTTAAGTACATAGTTGTCTGTGTGCATGTGTGTATGTCAGTGTGTGTGTGTGTGTGTATGTGTGTGTGTGTGCATGCGTGTGTGTGTGTGTGTGTGTGTGTGTGTGTGTGTGTGTGTGTGTGTGTGTGTGTGTGTGTGTGTGTGTGTGTGTGTGTGTGTGTGTGTGTCTCTGCACATCTGGGATAACAATGCTGCTTACTAGTGCTACATGGTAGGACACTCAATTGAGAGACCAACACAAGATGATTTTAATGCAATCTTCCTGTGACATGCAGAATCCACATCTTTCAGAATTACTTTATTGCGGATAATACTGGAGACTAAAAAACTGGCAACAGTACCAGTCAGCAAAGAAAATGCATAAACTATTTTAGTTTGAAAAAAATAAGAAAATAAAAGCTGTATTTTTATCATAGCGGAAAAGAAAGAGTGCTGCCTTTGAGCATATTATATAAGTTAGAAATGAATGGGTTTGAATGCAACAAAATCAAAAATACTATTTAATATAGTATACAGTGCTCATGGGCCCATTTTGCATTACTGGTAAATATTGAAAAAAGGTGTTCTAAATAGATTTCAGCTGTGGAAAAAGACAGGGCAGCAACAAGGATTAGTTAGTAATCTTAATAAAGTAATTACCAGATAGTGTGTCTCACCTTACAATCAACTTGAGCTAAAGAGTTCTGTCAGTTAGACACAACAGTGCTAGAATTTATAACAAAAGACTGAAACAAAGAGTAACTCAGAAAAACAGATGCAGATGAAAGTAGCCTGTGATGATAACTATATAAAGATACATCAGGAAGACTGCCAAATTCTTAAGGAAAAACAAAGGAAACAAGCATTTGTATGAAACAGATACAACAATCAAAAAGAGGAAAATTTATATTGAAGTTTGTATCAAGAAATAAATCACTGTAAGGGAGCAGTATATAGGACTTAAAAACACGCACAAAGTTATGACAATATAGAGAGCAATATCAAATACTCCATAAGAAAACCAGTAAGAACTAAGACAAGCAAATGCCTAAATCTGAACATGGTAATTCTGTCAAGAAATAGATAAAAAGTTTATTTTTCTGTATTCAGACGTGTGTGTGTGTGTGTGTGTGTGTGTGTGTGTGTGTGTGTGTGTGTGTGTGTGTGTGTGTGTGTTAAACAATTTAACAACCTGGAACACTTCCAAGTCCAACTTACTATGAACAAAACATCTTATCACATCATAAATAACTACAGGACCCCCTCTATATCCCCATCAGCCCATATATCCTACCAAGGATGGAGTCAGGCATGATCTTTGTACTGTACAGAGTACACTTTTCTGACCATCCTTTGTAAAATTGTATATTATCTGTCTATGACTGTCTAAAGTGATGCCTTGCTTACACAGAGGATTTCTAATCCAAAACAATATCTTAATAGGTATAAACGGAGCAGCTGAAAATGACATATGCATTACTAAGTGTTGGGAGGTGTCATTTTGTGAGATATACACATTCATATTTATTAATACCAGGTGGGTTGGGGAACAATAATAAGAGACTGTGATTACACAGTAGACTTCTCTGGCTACACCACTACCTCCTACCTAACCAGTACAAAATCCATATGTATTAAACCCATACCATTCTCCAAAAAAACTACATCTATCCCTCCATAAACTGGGTGAACATGTATGCAGAGGGAGTTTTGGACTTCATCACTGCAGACTCTCTGAACCAGTTTCCTCACACTCCATCCAAAGGCGACAAAATCCTGGACTTGATCCTTACCAATATGAGGCAGCACTGCTACAAACCAATTGTTACCTCCTCTCTAGTCAAATTGGAACCCAAGTCAGCCACATTCACAGTAAAACTGAAAGCTGAAGCATACTTCAGTATTTAAAGACTATGCCAAGACCAATTTATAAAACTGATGGTGTGTCTAAATTTGAAATGTCCCACCAACTCAATGACCCCATTGCTTATGTAGACTCCCCTTCTTTCAAATTGTACACACATGTAAGTACCTGCATAAGCATGTCTCTCCCCCTCAGATATAAAAACAATTCCAAATTTAATATTAAATCCTTAGTTTTGAAACCTAATATAAACAGGCTGTATAATAAACGAATAAATGAAATTGCACACATCCTGGAGTCTATATTAAAATAGCAAAACCTCACTTACGTGAATACCTAAATGCCGACATATAAATAGTGAACCGCGAAAACACCGAATGTCCTGAAGCACGAAATTCGAAATATCAAATTGTCATAGTTTACCCTTATCTGGTATGGCTCCCTAATGTAAATGTGCATTAGTTACAGACCTTAGGGTTAGGGTGCGGGTTAAGGTAAGTGCATACATAGTAATACATGCAACCTTTACTTTAGGGTTAGAAGTAGGGTTATGTTAAGTGTATGTATACTAGTATAGTTGTGTAGCTGAATGTACACGTAAAGTATACTTTTCCCGCAGTTGGGTGTTGTTTGTTTATAGTTAGATACATTTATGTGTAGTGAATGTTTGATTAGGATATGGGATATATGGGTGAAGTGTAGATATGGGGAAGTGTGGATTATTTATTTTGTTTGGGTAGGTAGTATGTAGCTGGTGGTGGGGTTGGCCAACTATGGCAATTCGATATTTAGAATTTCATGCTTCAAAACATTCAGTGTTTTCACAGTTCGCTATTTACGTGTCGGCATTTAGGCATTCGCGTAAGTGAGGTTTCACTATTTTAATATAGACCCCACATCCTGTACCTCTCCACATATTGACTGTGTACTGCTTGCATCAAACAGAGTCAGTCCTGAAACTACAGTTGCACCAACTGCTGCATTCACAAGGTAAGTCCATAAACTACACAGTAGTATAGTGGATTTTTATGTTATGCCACTGTAGCTATGGACTGGGTATATTATGCAGGCAACTATACTGTGCTATTTGGACAGATATTGTATCCACATAGGAGTACAGACACCCATTCCACTAACATGACAACATTTGTATTCGGTAAGCCTCATGCATGGAATATTCATGCAGTCCTACTGCAACAGATTGCTGGTACTTCTTTCAAGGGACATGAAAATGAGGTTAAATGTTAGTCAGACTACTGTGTGTCCTAACAGAACATGGTCTTTTGTTCCCCCACCCCTCAAAACAGCAGTGTCCCCTTGTAACTGCCATAACAATAAATCATCTATGCTATATGAGGATTTCACACAGTTAGTATGCCACACAGCATCAGGACAGTAATGTACAATTTTAACTTACATTTTATGTGTTAGTTAACAGAGAATAGCAAAGGGCATATGTATGCAGGTGATGGTGTAATGACTGATCCTTGTCTACCAAGCAGCCTCTGTAGCTCAAAGGACTAAGGCAGATAGTTTGTGTGATGGTGTTCAGGGTTCTAATTCTGAGATATCTCGGTAGCTGGCATGTTAAGGAGTAATATACTGTTTTACAGACTGTGACTCTGTGTGTCCTATAGTAGTATTAACCTATTTTCAATATCAATTACACATTTACATTGGTGCTGCATATCTAAGACTTATTTAAAAAGTCTTAGGTAATATTAGATAAGTCATTATCAGAACTGTAAAGGCTGTGACTTGAAACCATATCTCAACAAGCATATGTTGAAAATAGATCTAGGTCCATCTGCAAGTCGATGTACTATAGCAATATAATAACAGCTATAAACGAAAATTGTGCTGTGATGTAATTTATATTGATTTGACAGGGCCATACACAAAACACTGATCAATAAATTAGAACAACTAGGTATTGATGCACTCTTGATAAAATGGATAGCTGCATGGCTTACATATAGGACATGGCAAGTATCATACAGCAATTTGACAAGTGAAATTCTTGGTTATAGTCAGGGTGCCCACAGGGCTGTGTCCAAGGCCCAAACTTATTTAGATTTCTCTTTAGACCTATCCAATTCATTTACGTTATTCTACAGTTTGTATGAAATTGGGTGTACTAATTACATTTGTTGCAGATGGGGCATGTCTGCTAAATAACTTGACTAAATTGACCATGTGGGCACAGGAGTATAATATGGTGATAAATACATCAAAAATCAAGCAGATAAGATTTGGAAGACATAAATAGAAAGGTGAGTATTACATACAGCATGGAGCTGTGTAAATAGGTAGATCTATCTTTGAGTTTTTCTAATCATATCATAATCCCGGCCTGGAGTACAGCTAGGTGTGGACTATAGCCAGTTATGGAATACTAAGTCTCTGATGTAAGCAATGTGCCACCCATTTGTGCACAGCTTAGCAATGTGCAAACAAGCCAAGAATGTCGCTGCACATGCCCATACACTCAGTTAAGCAGAGCACAAATCCGTTACTCCTCATACAGTTTTGTTTAGAAATACATATATATATATATATATATATATATATATATATATATATATATATGTGCGTGTGTGTATGTGTGTGTGTGTGTGTGTGTGTGTGTGTGTGTGTGTGTGTGTGTGTGTGTTTTATTATATATATATATATATATATATATATATATATATATATATTTGTGTGTATATGGGTCTACTTCAAAACAGTGAAATCTCATAATCAAACATTGAAACTCAAAACACTGAGACCAAAAAACCCAAATAAATGAAAACTCAGAACACTGAAAGTTTGCATCATAAGATTGAAAACTACAATGCAAATGTAAAAAACATCCCCTCCACCTATAACAACACCAAACTAACAAGCACACTTTTTACTACGTTACTGCAGGGGGGCAAGCCACCCTGCACCCCCTACATCCCATGTAAATTAAATATACCAACTCCAACATCTCACTACAGTGGAAAAAAGTTAATTTCCTAACCTCACTGTATCGCGATCACCATACAGAATGTAATGATAATGGCTGAATTACTTACCTGTATGGCCTAAAAACAGGTACAGATTGGCAAAATAAACACTTTTTCTCTACTCACTTCTCCCAGCACTTCTCAGAACACTAACTTTACTTCCATAAAAGCAAAACATCCATATGTTGACATTCTGTATGGTGATCATGTTACAGTGGGGTTAGAAAATTAACTTTTTTTCACTGTAGTGGGATCTTGGAGTTGGTATATTTAATTTACACTGGGTGTGGGGGGGCAGAACCCCCCACATAGGGGGTGCAGTGGGGGGGTTGCCCTCCTACAGAAATGTAGTAAAAAGTGTGTTTCTTACTTTGGTGTTGTTATAGGTGGAGAGGATGTTATTTACATGTGAGTTGTAGTTTTCTACATTATGATGCACACTTTCAGTGTTCTGAGTTTTCGTTGTTTTGGGTTTTCAGTGTTTTGGGTTTTCGATGTTATGGTCTCAGTGTTTTGAATTTCGGTGTTATGAGATTTCAATGTTTTGAAGTAGACCAATGTGTATGTCTGTATTGCCATACATACCCAGATCATGGAGAGTAAAGCTGCACTATGACATTATAATGTTGGAAGAAGTACCAAAAGGAAGGTCTCAACATTAGATAATGCTCTTAAAAATATGTGGATGTGTGTAGAATAACATGCGTTGTAATTGGAGGGGTATTGGGACATCTGAAGTTCAGAGTTCTGGCAGTCTTCTCTCATGTCATGTTTGTATGTCATACCATATTTGACAGCAAACCACAATTTCATGTAAAACACACATAACAGAGTCAAACGTGTACTTGCTGTAAATATCTGGACAGTGGTGAGTCATACCATGTCTCCCTCAGACAGCATGTGGAAACCTTGAAAATGTATGGCGTCATATATGAATAGTACATATATTGTCAAGCCATATGTTTGTACCTATGGCAGCAACAACACCCGCATTCACCATAGACCCCTGTGTCTGCTGGGTTTCACCACACATGCATCAACAACTGAAGAAGTTGTGTAATGTATTATGCTGTGTGCGCACTCATTGACAGGGCTAATTTAGTGTTACCTCAGGCTTACCCATCAAAATGGAAACAGACGCATATGCCCAATATGGGTGCTGTTGTCACATAGTTAGGCTATAAAGCAGTTTTCTGACTGTTAGGCTACTAGCTGCAGATGACAGTAGGAAGCAATGTGACTTTGCAGGCCTCCTAAGCTGTTCAACACAGGGCTTATTTATGTTCTCTAGGATTACTTCATCTGCAGTCATTTCCAACGTGCACATGAGCTGTGTCACATGTGTTAAGTACAGTGATCTGTAATGTGTAACACTAGATGGGTAGTGGTTCTAATCCAACTCTATTCCACTTGGTGTGTGTGTATCTCTTCAAAGAGCAGTTGTGAATACCACTATGACTTCAAAAGTGGTATTGTTTTGCACTTTTTTGTCTTTGCAAGATGATGCATGCCTCCAAATGCTCGTCCTCCATAAGGCCTGTTGATATCATCTACCATAAGAGTACCAAAGGCATATTAGCATGAGAGTTACGCTGTGCACGTGTTAAGTAGTGTGATCTTTAGGGTATAAGACTCAATAAGTAGGGGATTTTAACCTCTCTCCAGCCAACTGTGTGTTCGTGTTGTAAACATAAATAGGTAGTGGTGCTTTTCTCACTTGATTCAAGTTGGTGTGTGTGGATGTTAGACAGAGCATTTTACATCAGCCCATGGGATTATAGGATCATTGCAATTTACTAAGCTAATGGCCCTAGGGCCCTTATAATCCTAGCCAAGTGCTTAACCTTATTTATATGATCCATACCTATTGCCCCTGTCCAAGAGGGACACAGGTGGAACCCCAGTGTTTAAATTGCAGTCACTCATCCAATCATACAGATTGCATCTGAAGAGGACCAATGAGGTGCTCTGTTTGACATGACATAGGAGTCTCTTCCAAAGTTGTGTAAAACTCTGGTAGACAAATCTCTCAATCCAGCAGGTTTTATTAATGTCACATATCAGGTTATGATCTTCACAGGGAGTAACCGGTTTATCATTTGACTTATGGATGTGCAGCATTTCCAATAAAGCAGTGTCACAGATTGCCACATATGCAAGGCAGAGATCACCTCTGAGTAGTCTGTATGGCACACACTAAAGTGACAGCGATTTCAGATGATCTCCATAAGACAGATGCTGAAGACTTGAATTTCCCTAGTGAGGAACCTTTGTGGTCTTTCCAACTGACGTAAGTGTTTGTAAAGGTATATACCAAAATGGCCATTGCAGTCAAATATTGGCCTGATGAGGGAAGAGTACATGGAGGTTATAACTTCTTTTTTCTTGAGACAATGCCCTCACTTATCAGCAAGATAGAAAGCCCTTCTTACCACTGTGGAGATATGATGATCTAAGGTAAGGTAGCTGCTAACTTGTGTGTCCAGGTCTCTCACCCCTATGTATGCACCTAAGGTGTTGCTATTGATATGGTACTTAGCAGAAACATCGCTATTACAGAAAGGAATGATAATGCATATATTTGCACTGAGTTTAAGGCCATGACTTTGGTAACAATCATTTGTTCATGTAAGAACCTCTTGTAGGATGTTGACATAATTTTGAGATTCTATGACTGCTCCCAGTTTGCAGGCATCAGCAAACCTTGTCAGCCACAGACATTTACTTTGTGCTTGTACTTTAAATGGATTCCAAACAGTAGAAGACCCAGGACTAAACCCTGTGGTACACCACTGGTTGCAGCTCTGCTACTGGAGGTGGATCCTCCTGTTTTGACTATATGACTTATATCAGTGAGACAGTTAACAACCCCTCTAATTATATAGGGGTTGATGCCTAGTTGAGTGAGTTTTTCACTGATGCCTGAGTGGAGGATAGTGTCAAAGATCCTGGCTAAGTCCACGTAGGCTGTATACACAGATTTACCATCAACCAGGTCCTTAGTGACTGTCTCAAAGAATCCACCAGGTTTAACAGGCATGATCTCCCTTTGACAAATCCAAACTATGTAGGGTCAACTGTTTGGACATTATAAATATCTGTGTTGATAAGGCCCATGATGATTTTCCCCATGGCCTTGCAGATATGGCTAGTCAGGCTAATAGGTCTATAGTTCCCAGGGTCAGTGGATGCACCACCTCTGTGCAAGGGAATAAGGGTGAGTGTTTTCCAGTCAGCTGGGACAAAACTGGTGGTTACACCATGATTGCAAAGAGTTCAAAAACGGTGTTCCTAATCCAAATTGGACCCCATGTAGGAAGCAGCCTGGGATGCTATCAGGTCCCATAGATGTTGTGTCTTTGTCTTTAGTGAGGCCATTTTTGACTTGCTCTTTAGAGATACAAGGTAGGAGACAGGTGGTAAGAATTTCATGGTGTATGTGTGGTGGGGACAGGGGAGTGGTTTTCACAGAACTTGTCGGCCAACAGGTTAGTTAGGTCTACAGGCTCAGTACATGTGGAATCATTAACTATGAGTATGGCACAAATCTGGGCCTTTCCTTTTAGGTTACAGATGTAAGTATAGAATGCTTTGTGGTTGTCCTTTGTGGAGGAGGCTAATTTGGGCCCATACTTTGTTTTGGAGGACTTCACAAAAACTCTTATTTGCTTGTTTAAGTTGAGGAGGGAGTGTTTCCAGTTTAGAGGGGCTTCTAAGGAGGGGGTGTTTCCAGTTTAGGGGGGGCTTCCTCCCTCCTACTCTTACAAAGCAGTATCTTCCTCTTATTGTAAAGCCTGTTATTGGCAGTTGTTCACCAGGCAGGTTTGCTCTTCCATGAAGAGCTGGTTTTGCTTCTGTCATTTACAGCTGAATCAATGCAGTTATACAGGTGTTTGTATAAAGCATTTGTGTAGAGCTTAGCATAGTTGCCAGTTCCATATGAGGGGTGTGCATTGAAGGTATTCATTCTATGCCATAGGAGGTTATAATATGCTTTGGTGAAGTTTTTTTAGTTTATGTGCTTCGAGGTGGGAGGCAGGTGTGACAGTTACTTTGAATGAGATGGATTTGTGGTTAAATATCACCAGGAAGAACCTCACAGTGGAGCCGCTACAGTGATCCCCCATATCAGTAAGCACCTGATCCAGTATGTTGGCTCCCCTTGTGGGGGTGTCATCCAGCTGGTCCAATCCATTGGAGTTAATGAATTTGAGTAATCTTTGGGCAAGTGAGTTTTACCACGAGTAATCTACCCATTCGGTGCATAGTTAAAATCACCCACAACCATGGTGTTCGGCTGTATCTTGATAGACTCAATTAGATCAAAAGAAGCAGAATGGGTGTCCTGATTCATGGAGGGGCTCTTGTAGCTGGCAATGACTTGACTAGATGCCCTACAAACAGTCACTAGCACCTGAAATGTATCCAGGGAATCCTACTGTTTAACCAATCTAGATCTGTACGTATCTTTAATGAATATTTATACATCACCTCCATTAGTTTGCATGACTTCAGTTTGAGGTCTGAATGTGTGGAAGGAGGTGTAGCTTGGTATGGCTGTGGTAGTCTGTGACTGCACAAATGTCTGCGTCTTTCAAGGAGAGGACAGCTTCCAGTGAGTACAGTTTCATGTTACTATCCTAGCATTTAGCAGCAAAACCTTGATGTTGTTTATATATGGGGTTTACATTGGAAATTTAGTCCTTGAGACACCACCTAAAATATGGGTGTGGCAAGAGCCCTGGCCAGTAGTCAAAATCCCAGGAGTGACAGATAAAGACCATCTCTGGCAAAGCATTGAGGTCTGTTAAGGATGTCATCACAGGATGACAGATAGTGGATCTCCTTAGAATGACACCAGATGCTAAGCCAATTATTGAAGTCAATCACGTTCTGTTTTTATTGAGGCATCATCCTAGTTGAAGGTAAAATGCAGTTGAAGGCCAAGGACATTCCTGCCTGAGACCTGAGACACACAGTCTGAAAGCTCTTTTATAACTCTTTTCATACAGTCCAGAGGTACATCTCAAGTCATACATAGCAACAGGAACTATGATGTAGTCATAACAGTACCTATTACTGACAGAATCCAGTGCATGTGTGATATGGCGTATCCTGACACCTCACAGAGATCCGACCATGACCTTTTCCTTATGTAGCCTGGTGAGAGAGACATCAATGTCTCTCATGATTCAATCACCCATGACTAATATTTTGTGTTTTGCCTTAAGGGTTTGACTGGTGAGATAGTAGTGTGTGAGCTGCTATGTGTACTGTGTTTTGAAGAGGTAGTATTATGTGTAGTGTGCTTGCGTTTGTGTCTGTGAGGTGTCTGGTGTTTAGGTATGTTTCTGCTAAGGACCTCCACATATGTGGTTATGTGCGATATGGGTTTGGGTGGAGTAGGAGGTGAGGTGTTCATGTTGGAAACCTGTTCCTTGTCATATGTACTGACTGATGTGTGAGAGAGCATGGATTCAAGGTTTTTAATATAGTTGCATCTCTCACACATTGTGCTTATTTGGACTAGGAGTATAGGGTTGGGGATGTTGTCTACATTTCTTCAACATTCACTGATAATGCCAATAGCAACAGATTATTGCTTGTATATATGTCATAACAGGCCATGGTTAGGCAGTGTC
This sequence comes from Protopterus annectens, assembly GCF_019279795.1. NCBI lineage: Eukaryota > Metazoa > Chordata > Ceratodontiformes > Protopteridae > Protopterus > Protopterus annectens. The sequence goes on along the minus strand of NC_056732.1, from coordinate 618,181,558 downwards.
CTGACAGATGCTTAAATGTAACATGTTCTTACCTTTATGGTGTCACTATAAGGTAAAACAGTACCTGACAGTGTTGGATAACATGGTAGAGTGATTATGCTGTTTTGCCAGCCATGTGGCACTTGCATGAACCATAATCCTGTTATTAGGCAGGGTCACAATACCATCTTACAAATGTGACAATGTACAACTCCAGCAAAGTAAGAGTCTTGCTGCTACATCCCTGGGGTTCAAAGCTACAAACACACTCTCTGTAGGCACTCTCTGCAGTGAAGATGTGGATGTCCGTGCATGCACAGAAAATTTGTTCATCTTTGCAGTAAGTACTTTGTCCTTGCAAGTCTACAATGCCTATCAAACAACCAGACAGAAAATGGATGTTGCGTGAAATGATGTGGGAACATAGTTTTGTGTTCTGAGAACATAAATATACAGTATGACATACCTATGCCATGTTGGAAGGACAGAAACATTGCCCAGAGTTGGCCACTCCTCTGCAGTAGGCCTCACATCCATGTCACGCAGATCACCACCATTACGCTGTTGAAGGGTAGGTTGCATGAATTACTGTAAAACTGTTACCTAACATGGATCACTGCTGCTGTGGAGCTTGCTAGAGCAACAACTTGTAAATCAGTGTCATGTCATTGAGCATTATTTTGTGATGCAGCAACAGTGCTGCTAATCACCATCAGGTCAGTACCTTAGTCAAATCCTATGAGCCTGTGAACCCAAGCCATAATACATGCAAAAGTCAAAAGACTGGTCTAGTTACTAATGAAGGCATCTACCTGAAAAAGGCTACAAGCCTACAGAGCCTTGCATCATCTGAGAAAATTAGTGTGTGGCTCAACAAACAGACTGTGGCCTGCTTATATCTAGAGCTTGGTGCTAATGTTTTGCTTCTGGTGAGAGAAAAAGAATAGGAGCTTTGTATTCCAGCACAGTGATGCTGTGGTGAAACTAGCAGTAGTAGTAACCAGGCAGCAGCACCTCAGATGACTCCTGTCTTTTCAGCAGTCTTCACAAGGTAATTGTTTGTTTACAGTAAGCACTGCTTGATTAGTGTCTAACTTCAGAATGCCTGCATAAATACGCCATCCTTAACTTTACAGGGTGTACATATTTTCACCTCCAGTGTTTGGCAGTGCTCTGTACAGACTTATACACCTTGGATGACATTTTTCTTGGAAACCATGATAGAATTAACTCCATTATCAAGCTGTACATAGGACAACCAGCATGCAGTGACAAGCACTGTCCCCATAGTTGTGGAGCAGATATTCGTGACATTGGGTAATATTCTCAATACAACTGTTTAATCAATAAAAAAAGGATATGTTGCCATGGATATGAGGTTTTGCACTGTGACCTTTACCACCTTGGTGGATATGGGCATCCTGAGGCAATGTAGAAATCACCACATGTTTACCGACAACCACTTCATTCTCAAACAAACTGATATGGTATATGAGAAATGTATATACGCAATGTCACTGGAGGCAAAGCTCTCACATAAAGGTACTCATTGGTACACATGCTGCACCCATCACACAAAATTCAAAGCAAATGTGAGCTGAGGCACCGACATGTAACCTTCATAAATCAGAAAGACCTCATAAAGAAAGTCCAGATAACACATACCCTCAGCTGCCCCATATGCACTTTGTAAAACCAGCACACATATCAACACATAGAGCTAAATCTTATGGAGAACCAACCTTTAAACCCATTAGGCAAGCCGACACATGATCCAACATTCTAGTCATTGCAGACTTCATAGTGAGACACACTGATGTCCCTCTCACCATGCTGAGTAAGGAGAAATGCACTTTCACTAGCTTATCAGGGACTCTGATTCACCACATTATGTACAAGCTCATGTCACTGGATCACAAATAACAAAAAGTAAAGATGTCAGAGATACAACTATATTAACAGCCTGGAGTACATGTTCTCTCATACACCAGTCAGTGCATATGACAATGAGCAAGTAGTCCCCATGTAGATCTCACCTCCCACTTCACCCAAACCTACATCACACATACCTACATATGCAGAGGTCCTCCCCAGAAACATATATAAACACCAGAGACCTTCCAAACACAAACATAAGCATGCTGCACATAATATGTCCACTTCAGAATGCAACACACAAGATAGTTGTCATTCTGGTCTCTCACCTGTCAAGACCTTAAGGCAAAACATTAAAGCAAACATATTACTCATATAGGATTCCATTGTGAGACACACAGATGTCCCTCTCTCTGGGCTGGATAAGAAGGAGGTCACAGTCAGCTGTCTGTCAGGACTTGATCCACCATATAACACATGTGCTCACGTATCCCAAAACAGGTTCCATTGTGACTCTATCATAGTCTGTGTTGGTGTGTGAATGACTTGAGATGTACCTCTCTGGACTATATGTAGAGAGGCATGACTGAACTTTCAGACTATGTGTTCCAGGCAGGTATGCCCCTAGCCTTAAACTGCATTTTACCTTCACCTAGGATAATGCCTCAATACAAACGGAAAATTATTGACCTCAATGATTACCTCAGTTGATTAAGGTGATACAATATCTGTCAGCCATGATCACCAGACCAGATGCTTTGCCAGGCATGGTCTTCATCTGTCACCCCTGGGATTTTGAATACAGGCCAAGGCTCATGCCACCCCCATAGTGACTTTTTAGGCAGCATTTCAAGGACAATATCACAGATGTGAAAAGTCCATATTACAACCTCAGTCTTATGCTGCTAAATGCTATGTGTCTTAACATGACACTGCACTCATTGGAAGCAGTGCTTACCTTGGAAGACTTAGACATTTGTGTAGTCACACTGACCAGTTTCATGACACTTGGAGCATCTCCTTCTACACATTCAGACAACAATCTGAAGGCATGAAAAATTAACGAGGTGGTGTTTTCATAATCGTTACAATTGAATACACATCCAGACTGGTTACACAGTAGGATTCCCTGGAAATACTTCAGAAGCAATTAACTGTTGGTAGGAGATCTATCCAAGTCATTGCCAACTACATGACCCCCTCTGTAGATCAGGATAACCACTCTGCCTCTTTGGATCTACTTGAGTCTATCAACATACATTCAAACACCCTGGCTTTGGGCAACTTTAAATGCCAGGTAAATTACTCGTGGTGTAACTTATTTGCCCAAAGGTTCCTCAACTTTGTTTACTCCAATGCACTGGACCTGCTGGTTGACACCCCCACAAGGGGTCCAACATCCTGGATCTGGTTCTTACCAATAAGGGGTGCCACTCTAGCACCCCCACTATGAGGTCATCCCTAGTGAGATCTGACCATAAGTCAGTCACATGTGAACTGATTATCACATGCCCCCCCAACCATCAAATAAACTAAAACACTTCACCAAATCACATAATTACCTTGTACAGGATGGTATAGATAGCTGTACTGCACCCACCCCCCAGATGGAACTGGCAATTATGGCCAGGTCTTCACCAATGTGTAATACAAACACAGTTTTGACTGCATTGACTTGGCCATACCTGATAGGGCCAAAACAAGCTCCACAAGGAAGAGCAAACCTACCGGGTGGACAATTGCCATTAACTGGTTTTACAATAAGGGGAAAGCATAGCTGTGTAAGAGTAAGAGGGAGTGACTGCTAAACTGGAAACACTTCCTACTCAGCTAAAGCAAGTCAATAAGAGTTTTTGTGAAATCCTCACAAGCAAACTATGAATTCAAATTAGCCTATTCTACAAAGGACAACAAAAAGGAGTTATTTAGTTACATCTGTCACCTAATAAGACAGGGCCAGATCTGTGCTGAAGTGGTAGTTAATTATAGCACATATACTGACCCTGTGGACATAGCTCACCTGTCAGCTGACAGGTTCTGTGTATACCTCACCCCCTGTCCCCACCACAAGTACCCCATCACATGCATACCACCTATCCCCTACCTTGTATCTCTAAAGAGCAAGTTATAAATGCCCTCTCTAAGGCCAAACACACAGCATCCATGGGATCTGATAAAATCTCAGGCTGTATCCTACATGGCCTCCAACAGGAATTAGCAACACCATTGGGTAATCCTTTCAAATGGAGTCAAGCACTGGCTTTGTCACAGATGAATGAAAAATAGCCACCATGATTCCCTTGCACAAAGGTGGTGCTTCCACTTATCCCAGGAAATATAGAGCTGTTAGCCTGACTAACCTTATCTGCAAGGCCATTTATTTATTTATTTTGTTTTACATTTGTTAACCGGGAAAGTCCGACTGGATACAGGTCCATTTTCAGCAGAGGACTGGGGAGAAAAGCTCCAAATGTACAAAATTAAGTGTAAATTCAGTGAAATTATTACAGTGAGCTATCACAAAACTGAGATTTGTTTAATGATATGTACACGTAGGTACATGTTTTTCTCACATACACACAGCAATGGTTGGAAGCAAGTAGCTGAGAAAGAAAGAGTTAAAGATTTCATCTGAAAAAGGAAAACATATATTAAGGTGGTTATCATACATGGTGTAGTGTTAACTTTAAATCTTTCTAGTAGGTAGGTCATACACATAATTTTAAACAGAGTTTTATTCTTGTAATGAGATTCTCATTTATGAATTATGTTTGAATGGGGGTTAGTCAGGGTTTGTACAGGGACAAAGCCACTGCATTTTTATGTATTTCCTAAAGGATTTTTTTGAATTGGGATAAGGAGGGGTCAGTGGTGAGTTCAGCAGGAAGTAGGTTCCAGTTTTTACTGGCAGAGTTGGAGAATAGTGATTCACCAGCTGAATTGTTGGTTTTAATAGTTTGCACTAGCAATTTTTTTGAAGAGCGAAAGGATTTTAGGTTACTGTAGGGGGGTAATAATAGTAATTCATGGAGTGAATCATCATGGACATTATCAACAAAGATATAGGTAAGCTCTAAGCAGCTGTCCCTAGTCAGTTTGGTTTGTCAAATGGAAATAATGCCTGTGAAGCATTGTAAACTTCTTTGAGACAGTTACCTAGGACCTGCATGAGGGGAAATCTGTGCATGCAACCTACTTAGATGTAGCCAAGGCATTTGACACTATCCCTCACTCAGGCATCATTGACAAACTCACTCAACTAGGTGTTACCCCTTATATTGTTAGATGGATCGCTAACGGGCTCATTGATAGAACACATATAGTCAAAATAGGGGAATACATCTCCAACAGCAGACCTGTAACCAGCATTGTTCCACAGGGATCTGTCCTGGCACCTCTAGTGTACAAGCTAACATTAAAGATCTGTGGTTGACAAAGTTTGCTAATGATTGCAAACTGGGAGTAGTCATAGAAGCTCCAAATGATGACAACATCCTACAAGTGGGTCTTACACACAAATGATAGCTCTCAAGCCTATGGCCTTAACTTCTATGCAACAAAACTGTATTACATCCCTCTCAGTAAGTGCAATATTCCTGCTAACTCACATATCAATAAAACTACCCTACTCATGCACTCACTGGTGAGAGACCTGGTCATGCAGGTTGACTATAACCATACCTTTGATCACCATGTCTCCACAATGGTAAAAATGGCATTCTATATTGCTCATCTCATAAGTAAGGCCATAGCATCAAGAAGATTAAAATTAGTTATAACCTCTCTGTACTGTCCCCTCATCAAGACAATAATGGAATTGAATGTTCCTTTTATTATGCACCTTTGCAAGCATCTGCAGCAACTGGAGAGACCAGAAAGGTTCCTCACAAGGATAATTCAAGGTTTTCAGCATCTGTCCAATGTGGATCATCTGAAATCACTGTCACTGTATTCTGTTACATGCAGACTACTCAGAGGAGATCTAGGCCTTGCATATAAGTCAATCTGTGACCACGCTTTACTGGAAGTGTTGCATATCTGCAAATCAAATAGTACATGGGTTACTCTCTCTATACACCTTAACCTAGTATGTGACAGTAATACAACATGCTGGAGTGTCAGCTATGACTCCCAGAGGTTACCATACCTTTGGAATTGACTCTCACTTCATGTCAAACAGAACACCACTTTGGTCCTCCTCAAACACAATCTGGATGATTGATTGTGTGACTGTAAATTCACCCCGGGGGGGGGGGTTCCACCTGTGTAACTCTTGGACAGGGGCAATTTGTTGATTGTGGAAATAAAGGCAGGACTTGGCTAGGCTTGTGTCAAAGGAAAAAACTTCAAAGACCAATACACGTAAGGTTCAGTTAAGGCACTTTAATTTACTTGCCGCAAGGAGACAAAAACATGCAAATACAAGGATTTGTCTAACTACTAACAGGAAGTATGTTCATTTTTATACTGTTTTACAATACATGGCCTTCTAAGCTGACGTAATCAAACACAACTTTAAGCATTGTACTACAGCAGATGTAACTCAGATTTGCTGCTGACATGACTAGATTTGTGAGAAACTTTTCAGAAAAACAACCTGGCCTTGGTGACCAGTAATCCGTTTACAAGCCTCTATTGTACAGTGTTACATTTCAAGGTACTCTTCTAATACAGATACAAGCAAATGCTGATTGCAGTTCATATTTTCAAGCAGGCTTTGTCCTAATTATCTGTTACTTTTACAGCTGTGTATTTTCTCATAGCACAAGCGGAACTCCTTGTCTAGGTTCATACAAGTAGTATTGTTCTATTCATTATTTTCCTAATGCAAGCAGAAATCATCTGCTTCTCAGTAAATTTCCAAGGCATAAGTAAGATTTTAGCTAACAATACAAGGTCAGAAAGCAACTGCAGTTTGTACAGATTTATGCAGTATGAAATAGAATAAATGTGTTAACTCTTTTAAGCTCTAAATGCACTAAGCATATTACTAATACACACATTAATACTTATTTTTCTAACATTTTCCCCCATTAATACTTTTATTCTACTTTCAAAATAAGCATAAACAGTTTGTTTTCTTCTCCTAATCTCTTCCACTTAGGATTTGCAGTTAATAGAGTCATTCACTTTAAACTCATGAAAGCATTTTCAGTCTTTTAACAGTTCTTTAAACTCAGTACTTTGATATACAGTTTCAGAAACTGACATGTCTATAAGGTCTTTAATCAGTCTTTTCATGCAGGGGATACCACAACAAACACATACTCCCAGTAGGAGCATACCTACACAAATGGCAATCAAGATGTTCATTAGGATGGTACCCCAACCTCCAAACCATTTCTGGAAAAAATCCGTCAGTGAGTTTGGGCCTGGTTTGGTCATGGCCGACACTTGCTGATTCACCTCAAGATGATTGTCTATCTCGTGTTTATGGTCAGGAATATATGAGCAGCATTCTTCTTGGATTAAAGCACATATCACCTCTCACCGCTAGGGTGAAGTCAAGAGCCATGCGGTTTTGGAACACCACAGTTCTCATATCATTCAGTTCATCAGTCACCAATTCGAGAGCAGAAAAAGTTGCATTGCTCATTACTTTGAGAAGTTTCAACAGTTTTCTCAGCTCCCAAATCGATTTCACTGCTCCATATGCTGGTAATATGCCTGCCCACGATATAACGCTATCACTCAAGTCCATATGTGTCAGCCCTTTGCCTAGCGAATGATGGTCTTTCCAACATGCATCGATTTGTCCCACTGGATTGTCAGGTTTCTTGACGATCTCTCGGACATTTCGAATTTTTACTCGAGGCAAAACTGCAGTGTGTCGTATGGCCGGAACCAGGTAACCCAAAAAACAACTGCCGGACCAATTCTCAGGTAACCATTTATATGCCTTTCTGCCACACACAAAATAACAGTCCTCTACTTTAGTAGTAACCCTGCTATGAATATACACTCGCCCTGCATGAAACATTTTTCTATCAATTATAGACAGCTGTTTATAAAGAACAGAATTATGTTTTACTTCATCAATTGTTTTGTGCATCAATCCAAGAAATGAATCATAGTTTGTATTACAATAAAGATCTACTTTGTTACCTTTAGTGTAACATCTATAAGGAACAGTCACATTACAATTGCTCCAACCCACCTGAACAGTATCATTTTTATAAAAACAGTTCCTTTTTGTGGAACAGACAAGTGCAATGCTATTTTATCTTGTGCTGTAATGGCTGAGGTATCATAAATCAAGTTCTCCCAGGTCTCATTGACCCCTAGGGGGACTGTAGTCATTAATAACCCCCCGTATGCTGTCGGCAAAGCTTTGCAAATCCAGCAATTCGAAACATTGAAAGTCTCAGCATACACATATTTAATTGCCTGGAAAGTGTTAAAGTTTGGGTGCCAGTCTATGAGTAACGCTTCACGTTTATTCAGTTCAGTCTGTGTGGCTGGGAAAAGAAAAGGCCACAACAAAAAGATTATTGTCACTAGTACAGTTATCAGGATGGCTATGCAATACGTCTGAGGAAAGGGTTGTTCTGCATTCCTGTTTCTTCTGGACTCTATCATTTTTACTCTTGGCATGTAACAAGATTTTTGTCCAGTTCAAAGTTTTTAACTAATTTACAATGCGTCAGATGGATCCAAGAGGGACGCTCCGCAATTTTGACTGCAGTGGGTGTTGACAAAAGTACTTGATATGGACCTTCCCACTTTGGAGATGTCCAATTCTTATTCTTAACTACCTTCAGCCAGATCCACATTCCAGGGGGCACTGCCACTTCTGACGGTCTGGTTCATTCTTTATCTGAAACAGAATTTAACTGCAACAAATGTTTAGAATTTAACAAATTACGCATATACTCTGCTAATGTACTGTCAGCTTCCTGGTCTGTGGGCATGAGAGATTTCCACTGAGGTATATAATAGGCCCTTCCAAAGAGTTTTTCAAAAGGAGTCAATCCTTTTGCATTCGGAACAGTTCCATGCTCAACAGTGCCAGGGGCAGACAGTACACCCAATTTCTCTGTGTTTCTGATATTAACTTCCTTAACTTACTTTTTAAAATTCCATTATGCCTCTCTACTAGCCCTACAGATTGTGGGTGATACGCACAATGTTTTTTTAAAGAAATTCCGAAATATCTACTTAGCTGTTGTATGGTCTGGTTCACGAAGTGTGTGTTGTTGTCACTGTAGATCCTTTCTGGAATGCTGAATCTAGGGATGATTTCTTTAACAAGAACTTTGGCCACTGTTGTAGCATCTGGATTTTTAGTCAGAAAGGCTTCCACCCATCTGGAAAACATATCTACAATGACAAGACAATACTTCTTATTTTCACATTTATTCAACGCTATGAAATCCATACAGATAGTATAAAACGGATATGGTGGTGTAGGGAAACTCCCTTGCTTGGGCTTTAGCGGCCCTTGTGCATGATGTTTATTACAAACGTGGCATACCACGCAAAATTTTTTAGAGTAATTTGAGAAACCATATGTTGTGAATACTTGGTTCACCAGCTGTACCACCCCCCCTGTTGAGACATGGCTCTGCCCATGGCTCAACAAAGCTGCATATTTAAACAAATTAGATGGCAATATCGGTTTCCTTTCTTTAGAGATGTACAGCCCCTTTTTAAGAATTGCTCCTCGTTTTACCCATCTTTGTTTTTCAGCTTTCGTAGTAAGTGTCTGCATTGTTTTTAAAATTTCTAAGTCTAAAATCTGAGAGGGTTGTAATTCCTCATTCAAAAGAAATGCTTCTGAAGCTGCCTGCTTTGCAGCTGTATCAGCTCTCGCATTACCTTTTGAAATCCTATCCTGTTGCTTGGTATGAGCTACACATTTGCAAATAGCTACTTCCTGAGGTAACTGAATAGATTTTAAAAGATCTAAAATAAACTGTGCATGATTGATTGGTTTGCCATTAGATGTTATCATTCCTCGGTTTTTCCACTGTTGTGCAAAAACATGTACAGTAGAAAACGCGTACTGGCTGTCAGTAAAAATGTTCACACATTTACCCTTTGCTAAGGTACATGCCCGTGTCAAGGCAATTAATTCTGCTGCCTGTGCAGATAAACATTGTGGTAAAGATTTTGCTTCTATAATGTCTGTGTCAGAAACTACTGCATATCCCACTAGGTTCTGTCCTGCAGGACCCCTTTTGCATGAGCCATCCACATAGTATGTCACCTCAGCATCATCCAAGGGAACATCCGTAAGATCTTTTCTAGGCAGTGTCTTTTGCTCAATCACCTGCAGGCAGCTGCGTGGCATGCCATCTGCAGGGGTTGGGAGCAAGGTAGAAGGGTTCAAAGTTGTGCATCATTCAATTGTCATATGAGGTTGGCTCAACAATATAGTCATACAGGAAAGATGTCTAGCAGGGGAAATATATGCTACCTTCTCTTGCAGTAAAATAATCATGACTGCATGAGGCACTGTCAATGTGAGAGGGTGGAACAACACTACTGAGGCTGAACCCTGTACTGTTATTGCAGCTGCAACTACTGCTTGTACACAGTGAGGTAAAGACTGTGCCACTGGGTCCAGGTGTGATGAATAATAAGCAATAGGGCGTTGCTTGTCCCCATGCTGTTGTGTTAACACTGATGTCATATAACCTTGCTTACAATCTACAGTTTGGAAAAAATGTTTATGATAGTTTGGTAATCCCAAAACTAATGAGGACGCTATTAACTGTTTCAGTTTGCAGAAAGCAGATTCTGCTTCTGGTGTCCATTGTAACAAATCCTGTGCTGCCATAGGCTTTTTATAGATCAGGTTAGTCAGTGGTGCAGATTCCAAGGCATAGTTATGAATCCATCTCCGACAAAAATTAGTCGTACCCAGGAAGGAAATCATTTCCTTCTTGGTTGTAGGTTTTGGTGCTTGCAAAATCGCTATTTTTCTGTCCTCATCTAATGTACTACCCTCCTTGGATATTACATATCCTAGGTATTTAACTTGTTTTTTCCAAAGCTGCAGTTTATTTTTGTTTACTTTATGTCCTTCAGTGGCTAAAAATTGTAATAGCGCTATGGTATCTTCTTTACAATCTTGCTGGGTGGGGGCCGCCAGCAGGATATCATCAACATAAAGCAAAATCTGACTACCTCTTGGTAGGGTAAATCCCGCCGAGTTGCTTGCCATTTCTTGTGAGAATATTGTTGGACTTTCACAATACCCCTGTGGTAGTCATGTATATGTATACCTTTTCCCCTGAAATGTAAATGCAAACCAATACTGGCTGTCAGGGTGTATCGGTATCGAAAAGAATGCATTGCTGATATCTACCACAGAAAAATATTTCTGTTGAGGTTTTAAATCATTCAACAGGGTGTGTGGGTCTGGCACCATAGGTGCCCTTGGTATTACAGCGTCATTTACAGCTTGTAAATCTTGGACCATACGCCACTCCCCATTCGCTTTCTTAACAAGAAATAAGGGTGTGTTACATGGTGAATCAGGATATTCCACCAGCACCCCTTCCTTAAGTAAAGCTGCTATAATGGGTTTAATTCCCACATCTTCATATTTTCTTAAGGGACCATGTCTTTTTTGTGGTCTAAATGCTGACTTTGGAGTAATAGTAACTGGTCCCGCTGTACGAATAAGTCCTTCATCTGATTTTCCTGTTGACCAGATGGTTTCTGATATGTTTTGTAAGGCATTCTCTTCCTCCTTTAATAGGAGTGCTAATCAGCTGTCCTTGCCAGACTGCAAGTGTACAGCTGGGTGGGTCTGAGTTATCCAGTTCAACTTCTGCATTTGTATTCCCTGTTCTGACAGTTCTAACTCTGTCTGTTTTTCCCATCCCATGACTTTTTCTCCCAAGTCTACCCATTTCACATTTTTGTCCATAGTTAAGCTATCATGTGGTAATCGATTAGATTTATAAAATGCAAATAACTCCTGGGGCAATGAACAGCTGATTACACTGTTTCCTTCTGTGTCCCAGTACAGATTACACAATATCAATCTGTTTGCACGATTTCTAAACAATTCTTGCTCATATTCCTTATCAGGTCCTGGTGTGTTACAATAATACAGAGTACAGTGCAACAAATGTTGTCTATCAATGTCAAGGGAGGGGAACTTGCTGACGGCTACATTCATCAACTCTTCGGTCTCTGTCCCTGGACCAGTCGTAACCAAGTCCTGGCTGTACCAATAAAACATTTCACCCTCCGACTGCACTGCAAAGGTATCAATTTGTCGCTGTGCTTCCATACCCTGCATAGTCGGAAGTACTGCTATACCAAATAGCTGCATAAGGTCTCTGCCCAAGAGGTTGACTGGGCATTTTGCAGAGACAACAATTTTGCTTTTCTGGGTCAATCCTGAAACAGGATCAGTTATCACAATATTATAGGAGAGGGGCTCCCAATACAGCTGTCCATTAGCTGCTTTCACTAATATGTAATCAGGTGACTCTGAGTTCTCTGGTAATTTGGAGGGATGTATCAGGGTCCGTGATGCCCCTGAGTCACACAAGAATCTAACTTCCCTCCCTTCTACCAGGAGTGTAACTTCTGGTTTTGTGTCTGCTAAATAGAGCTCTAAGCTCAATAAAACCAGATCCAATATCTCATTTTCTTCACTATCTGTGACTTTCTGCACTTCCTCTATTTCTTCTGTCACATTTTCTACTCCCTCTATCACATACTCATTTGTCCTTTCTCTGCTATCCCCTTCTAGTGATTCCTGACTATCATATAGTCAGTCCTCACCCTCCTTATCTTCCGTGGTTGCCTTCTTGTTTTTCCTGCAATCCCTTGCCAAGTGTCCCTTTTTACCACATTTAAAGCACTCACCCCTTTTCTTTCGCTCTTCAATGTCCTCTGATCGTTGATCAGATTGTTTGTTTCCCTGGGCATTTCTCTTGCCCTTTTTCCCGGACTGTACTACATAAACTTCTGCTCCATCTTCTACAGAAAATACTTGGGCTTTCTTCTTCTCTTTGCTATTAAAATGCATTTCAGCATGCCTAGCATATTCAAGTAATGACTGTAACGTGCCTGTACGATGATCTACCATGTGTTTTGTAATAAAACTGCTTATGGGTGCAATACTGCCTTTCAAAAATGCATTCTTTAACTGCTGCTCATATGGGGAATCATGTGTCTGATCTTCAGGAACCTGCATTCCACAGTGGTTATTAAAACATTCTAACAGTCTGGCATAATATCTGTCAACAGTCTCACCTTCTTGTTGGATGCATTGATTAATGCAAGTCCAGTCTGCCCTAGGCTTCCATTTCTCAGAGATTCGGTCTGTAAGACCTTTCACTCTGTTGTCTAACTCTGCGCTGCTATGTGGGAGGGGCTTGAACGCTGTGTCATGGGGATTCCAGTCGTCACTAATCATGTGCCAATCTGGCCCCACAATTTGTCTGACTACTTTTTCTACCTCTTCTCCATTTAAATTATAACTTAGCCTCATTCCCTGCAAATCTTCTAGGAACTTTCTAAAATTAACTTTTGGATGGGGAATTCCCTCAGTAGCTTTCCGAGTGTCTTCCGGAGTCCAGGGTCTATACACTAGAATAGTTGGGTCCTGATCTTCTTGCCCTGCCTGAGGATTAGGCACTTCTATAAGTGGCATATTTCTTCCTCACTCATAGATTGTGAATTTCTACCCATTTGATATAACTCAATGTCTCCTTTTGAGTTTCCTGCCTGTGTTCGAGACCTGGTCTAGACGGGATCTCTAACAAACGGTTTCGCCTTTGTAGTGTCTCTACTTACAGTGACAGTAGGATATCTCGGGGGTGGACTAACCTGTTCACTTGCCTCATATTTTGGTAAGGGAGGTGGAGGGGCTGATGCTATTACTAAATTATTGTCCTCCTTGTCTAAAAGCATTGCTTTTGAATTATTATTTTTTTTGTTCCCTTCGGTTTACTTCCTCAATCCACCTGTGTGCCTAAGGAATTCCTAATTGACGTTGCTTTTTTTACCCGACCTTTAAAATCGGCTTTAAACTGTCTGACAAGTTTGACAAGTGAGGATTTTTCTAGTTTACCATCAAATTCATACATATTAACCCATTTTGAGTAGTATTTAATATTATCAGCACGCTGTGACTGCATGTATTTCGTGTCTTCGGTTAACGGCGGATTTTGGGACCTTTTTGTACAATTATTACCATTTTGTTCTACCCTTTCAATCGTTATATAACTCCTTATTTCTAACGTGGTACCACGGATGTTTTTATAGTCTCTTCAGAATGACTGCCTACCTGCTCTGTTTCCCTGATCTATGAAAAGACAGTAATCTTTCTGTCCCTGACTTATAAACAAAGTCTCTAACAGAACAAATACAAATCTAGTCCCTGATCTAAAACAGAAAAAAGAAGGTAGATTCACCTTACCTGAGCCTTCGTGATTGATCACCTGGTTAGAGTAAACCCGTCCTTCAGTCACAGATCAGAAAGTGGCTGGCCTCTTTTGAACGACAATTCAGTCGGAAGACTTTTCAACTAAGAAGAACCAATATGGTTTCTTCCCCATACGGTTTCAAGCCACCTGGCCTATCTGATCCGAGGCGAAGTGAAGGTTTCCGGTCCGAAGGACCAATCTGTCAAAAGAAAAAACTTCAAAGACCAATACACATAAGGTTCAGTTAAGGCACTTTAATTTACTTTCCGCAAGGAGACAAAAACATGTAAATACAAGGATTTGTCTAACTACTAACAGGAAGTATTTTCATTTTTATACTGTTTTACAAGACATGGCCTTCTAAGCTGACATAATCAAACACAACTTTAAGCATTGTACTACAGCAGATATTACTTAGATTTTCTGCTGACATGACTAGATTTGTGAGAAACTTTTCAGAAAAACAACCTGGCCTTGGTGACCAGTAATCCATTTACAAGCCTCTATTGTACAGTGTTACATTTCAAGGTACTCTTCTAATACAGATACAAGCAAATGCTGATTGCAGTTCATATTTTCAAGCAGGCTTTGTCCTAATTATGTGTTACTTTTACAGCTGTGTATTTTCTCATAGCACAAGTGGAACTCCTTGTCTAGGTTCATACAAGTAGTATTGCTCTATTCATTATTTTCCTAATGCAAGCAAAAATCATCTGCTTCTCAGTAAATTTCCAAGGCATAAGTAAGATTTTAGCTAACAATACAAGGTCAGAAAGCAACTGCAGTTTGTACAGATTTATGCAGTATGAAATATAATAAATGTGCTAACTCTTTTAAGCTCTAAATGCACTAAGCATATTACTAATACACACATTAATACATATTTTTCTAACAGCTTGTAAGCACCCTAGGGCCAATAGCCTACTAAGTTCCAATGATCCCATGATATGATCCAGTCATAGTCCATGTGGGAGTACATGACCTGTGACATAACTCCTGAGACTATATTTACAGATACTATTTGAGCTCTCAGAAGATGTCTGTGCAGTCACTGACATATGACTTAAAGGCATAGAGAGCACAACAGTGCAAGTTTATTATGTCTTCCATACAGTTAGGACAGCTGCTTCACAGTCAGGAACTAAAGGTGGAGGTGTCTCTATGTACATCAAAACTAAAGATGCTTCAAGGCTGGTCAAACACACTGCACCTGGTTCAAATCACAATAGGCAAATTCCAATACAACATCAATGCAGGCTGTAGTCCCCCCTGTATGAATCAGGAAACCCAAATCATGTATTTAAACTTATTGGAAACACTAGCCATCCCACCCAATGCCATGTGCATGGGTGACTTGCACTATCCTACTATTAACCCAGAATCCTGTATTATACTGAACATACAGGCACAGAGACTTCTGGATTTTGTAAACAGTAACTCCCAGGACCAGATGGCCAGTACACTAACCAGGGTAGCAACCATACTGGGTGTGAGTCTAGGCAATATGGCAGAGTCATACACACCCTACACTGTAATATCTTCCCTGGTAAGGTCCAAACACAAATGGTCTCCTTTGAAGTAGAAATAAAACATGTACCCTCATCTACTCCATTCCTTTCAACCTGACAAAAAAAAAATCTGTTCAAAGGCCCATGAAAAGTAGGTGCAACTGACAAAAAATCCGTATGCTGATTAACATAAAATTAGCATACATAATTGTGTAGCCCTGCCCCTCTAGTGGAATTGTGGGATACCAACATTCAAATGCAAATTGAAGAACAGACAAAATATTAAATCTTGTATACGTGTGCATGTAGGTACTGGTATATATAGATATATATATATATATATATATATAGATATATATATATATATATATATATATATATATGTGTGTGTGTGTGTGTACATCACACACACACACACACACACACACACACACACACACACACACACACACACACTTACACATGCACAAAGTCAGCCATGGCCACCAAACACACACAGATGTAAAACAGGAAGACTATGTTTCTGAAAAATTCTTAGGCATGGGAATTTTATAATGTAGGTGTAAGCACAGGATGATTATGCTCTCTACTCTGAATATAACAACCATTGTTTCTGAGCACTAGAGATAGTTAACATACCAACATGTTAAAGCCGAGGTAAATGGAATATACCCTGACTAGATCAGCCTTAGACATAACTTCAGTACCTGTAACTTTGGAATTTATTTGATGGCAGTAGATTAATTTAATTAAATGATCTGTGAACGGTATCTATAAACAGTTAAAGGATATAAACAGAACTGATAATCCAATCAAAAATCCCTGAACTGGACAGCATTAAGTGTACTGCAAATAATATGAACAGCATGTATATAATAACAGATGCCAGTTGTAGTTTTCCCAAGGCCTCTTTTACTCCTTAATTTATAATGACAAGAAACATTTTAAAAACAGACAGCACATCAACTGAAGTTTTACATTTCATTAAGTAAAACTCTGAAGTTTAAATGTAAGTGTTTGGGGGGAATTTAAGAAAGCCTGCATGGTATTTTCTATCATGTAGGCATCATGGCACATTGCTTACATGAAAGTAAGCAGCTGTGTGATCCAGTAAGCCCTGCTGAGTGGTGCAGATGAGGGTGCCAACATGGGAAGTTCAATGGCATGCAAATCACCTCATAAAGAGGTGAATCGCATGCAAATGAGGCAAGTAGAGCAATCCAGCAAGTAGATAGGTATCACTGCAGATCTTGTGTTGGTGTACGTAGTATATATGGAAAAATTCCATGTACAGGATTTCAAACAGACAACAGAGACTATAAAAACACATGTAGATGGACAGAAATGGCATAGCACATATAGATAAGAACAAAATTGTCCACCATGCATCCAAAAACGTGACATAGGGACATAAGTAAAAATATATATTTTTTTAATGATCTGGTCATGTTTGCATAGTACCCCACATTGTGCAAACATGTTTTTATGAGAAAAAAAAATGAGTGGAAAAAACACAGTTAATAGTATGTGACTGAAATGTATTACAGGACCCTGTGTGGAGTATCTACAATGGTGGAATGGTGCTGTTGCTATCTAGGTAGGTTCTGGAGCCATGTAGTTTCCTGGTTGTGTGCACAGATCCCTAAGCAAATGAGGTGGAGTTACTGAATATCACAAAAAGGTATTTATGTCCGCATATCTCTTCTGTGTAGGTACAGAAGCATGTCGGTGTCCACAGAACAGGCAGGTGACATCACGAGTGGGTGTGTCTGAGGACTTGTAAGCTCATTCGAGCTCAGCTGCCCCTGTTTGTGGAGCACACCAATATGCCCATCATGGGGGTATGTACACTGAATGCTAAGCTTTATTTACCCTTTGTGCATGTGTTTGCACTGTGTGCCACCATGCTGATTGTGATCCTTCAATGGGTGTGTACAGTGACTGCTAAGCTTTGTTTATCTTCAAGGCTGTTGTTTCCATGTGTTTGTGTGGTGCACCGCATTGCTGAGAGTATCTTGAAAAACAATGATGTAGTAATTAGTTGTGACATTTGTTTAACTTAAACTAGGGTCAGTAAACGATGTTAATGATATACTAGGCAGGTGGAATGCATCATAGATATTAAATCACACAGTTAGAACCTACAGTAGAGCATTATAAAGTATGCATACACTCAACATTCTGATTGTTCACCCATACTCTCCACCATTAGAGTACAGACTTGGGAATTTTAACAGAAAGAATACTAGGGGTTGCTGCAGGTCTGCTACATCTGTATGTGCTAGATGCCAAAGTCAATGCTGCTACTGGTGTTGATGACAATAGGCCTAGACAGAGAAGGAGAAGAGTGTTCAGGTCCAGGATAACCTTCCAGGGGCTACATGAGCTGGAGATTTTGCAGTGCTACAGGGTGGACAGGGACATACTACAAGAACTCACTGAGCTCTACCAGTCTCAACTCAGACCTAGAGCCAAGAGGGGAACCCATCCCAGTGGAAACAAAGGTATGTGTAGCCCTTAGGATGATAGCTGCAGGTACCTCCCAAAGACCGACTGGGGACATGATGGGGGCCTCACAGGCATTAGCATCCAGGATATAGTCCACCATTTCCCTGATGTCATGTTACCACATGCCAGTGAGCACATATATTTTCCCCTTACCCCTAAGGTGAGAGCCAGCAATATGCAACACTTCTACCATGTAGCACACTACCTTGAGGTACTGGGTGCCATAGATTGCACTCATTGCAATCAAGGCACCACCTGGTGAGGAGGGTAGAATCTATATCAACCGCAAGGGGTACCTCTCCATTAGCTGCCAGGTCATGTGCAATGTCTAGGGCATTATCATGAATGTGTGTTCTGGCAGCCCTGGCAATTATCACAACCTCCATATCTGGCATGCATCACAGCTGTACCAGATGTTTGCTAGGGGGACATCCTTTGTCCCCATAAACCTAGAAAGTCACTGGCAGTAAAGGTGCTGCATTAGTACATATGTTCTGAAGGATATAACGTCTGAAACACAAATGTTTGTCTGTAAGTAGTATAATGTAGTGACATCAATATTCAATACTTCACCATAAGACCACCAATGTTTGAGGAACAGACCAAACATATGAGGCAAAACAGTGGACATAGTGTAGAAATCAGGACAGTTGAGTGGTATGCAGACTGACGGTCTGTTGGTGGTGTAACATTACCAACCACAGTCACAGATTAAGTACAGTACACAGCTGGGGAATGCTGTGGAGTGTTTGAGGGAAGTGCAGTACTGCAGAAACAGGGGCAGATGTTAATGTCTGTAACATGCAAAACCCCAGAATGGAGTACAGGTAGGTGTGGACTGGAGTCACTTTATTAGTACTGACAGTCCCACTGAGCACACCCATACACTTAGGTAAAATGAGCACAATCCTGTTGCTCCTTCATCAAAATGACCTGTTATGTGTAAATGTCTATACATACAGATATACGTATACATATCCTTCTGTCACTATCTCCATCTCACATGCATAGTATACCTAGCCTATGTAGTTTCAAATAGATATGTACAGATATATATAGCTATATATATATATATATATATATATATATATATATATATATATTTATTTTTTTAATAGGATACATATACACCCCCATATATCTACAAAACACATATACATATACACACACATAGCTACAGTCATACATACATCCCTGTTATATACAGAAATATGTATGCGGATGTCTGCATTGCCCGACATACCCTAATAATAGTGAGTAAATCTCCTCTATCACACACAATATTATTGCTCAAGTGGTCCAAACTAAGGATGCAACAGTACAAATTCCACTTACCCACATACCCCTGTACCTGATGGATGTCACCACTTAGACAGATACAGGTGAGCAGGTGCTGTAATGTATAATGTTATTAATGCATGTATGGACAGGGCAGCTTGTCCCTGTCCACAGGTATGCCTATGTAACTGCAAGCAGCTGCATATGGCCATACTGGTAACTATATGCACATAGATATGATAATAACAGGTATCCCACTGCTAGGATACTAGACGCAGATAACACTATAAAGCAATATCATACTGCAGGTCACAAATGCTGGTCAACAAATGCCTAGTTTGTGTAATGCACAAGTACTGTGCCTGCAATTGCACATGCAACAGACTTAATATGTGGTGAGTGCAATAAGTACAGTGATCTATAGTGTATAAGACTAAATAGGTAGGCATTTTAATCTCACTCCAGCTCACTTGGTACATGGCTGTGTCAGAGTGTGTGTGTGTGTGTGTGTGTGTGTGTGTGTGTGTGTGTGTGTGTGTGTGTGTGTGTGTGTGTGTGTGTGTGTGTGTGTGTGTGTGTGTGTGTGTGTGTGTGTGTCTGTGTATCTTCCTGCAAAGGAATGGGCATTCCCTCATGGGCTATCCACCTGCAATGGTTGTGCACTTTTTGGTCTTGTAACTTGCTGCTGGCTTCCACACTGTCCTCTTCTACAAGGCCTGAGGATGTCAGCCACCTTAAGACTACCAGCTGGCAGTGTGAAATCAGATGTAAACTGTGGCGCATGTGATAAGTATCATAATCTATAGTTTATAAAACTAGATAGGTAGAGGTTCTAATCTCACTCCAGCTCACTTGGTGGGCGTGCATGCGTATATCCATATGGCATAATCTTGGTAACCGAGATATATGTAGGATTTTGCAGTGTTTTATTTGGAGCAGGTGATATGGCCCCCCCCAAAAGACTGACCACAACAAGACCTATGTATGCCATAAGCATAATATGTCCTAAAATTATAGTACTAGCAGACATGAGGTGTGTTGCATATACTGTGATCTGTAGTATTTACCATTGCATAGGTAAGTGTGCACACATATATAGACAACCTGCACTATGTCTGTGTCTTGGCATGCCCTGTACGCACAGATTGGAAGTGGTGCTAGCTTTAATGTAGCCATGTGTTTGTGTGAGCCTGTTAGAGCATTTTACAACATGTCATGAAACCACGGGATGTATGGATTGAGTACTGTAGCCTTTGACTGCCACTGGTCGGAAAGATGTGGATGCATTCACTGCTGTACAACCAATACTGACAGGTTTGGGATGTATATCCCAGACTGGCACTGGTATACTGAATGTGGCTGTCATCACAGCTATAACTGTGTGCAATGGCACCCTTGCCATGTCACTACACAGGCATATCATACAACTGTAGCAGCCACACCAATGGATGTAGTGCAATGTACACCAATACACATTGTAGAGAACACGTCCTATGGAGTCCATGTCAGGACTAGACATGTGTAGTTTGTCTCCAAAATGGTTTGGAGGGGATGTGTATGGTTCCATACAGGGAGGCGTCAGTTCCTACTTTGTACCTCCTATGTATCCATGACAGGACTAACAAGTGTCACCTGTGCTACACACCAACATCAGTGTGGTATGCATAGTACATGTTGGTGAGACAGGTATGTAACATAGGCAGTACACCCTGCATGACACAGGCCCCCCCATGCACACATCTGCTGTGACACACATCATGTGAAGGATACACATAGAGATGCAGAACACAACAATCATAACTGTTGCTGGGCAACTGTTGGTACTGGACACAGGATATATGTAGCTGTGTTATCTCCATCAGAGCCCTGGAGGCACTTATGAGGGGTAGCAGACCTTCTCACAGGTTAGGGATTTATGAGTATGCTGAATGCCAACATTGTCCTTGTTAGCTTGCTATACCCATATGGCCCTATGGAGCCATGCAGTTATAGTGCTGTGCCTTGTTGATGACATATGTCTGCTGTGCTGACATGCCATCCTGTGCTACTTTATTTCCACTGTGTATCCATAGGTTATCCAAAAAGATTCCTCTAACAGAAACATAAACAGGCCCATGACACTATTGTCATTGTGGTACTATACTAATTCAGCAACCTACAACAAAACAGTCCATATAAGGTACAGAAATATATGTGGCATACACGTGACAAATGCCAGCATACAGTATTTCTTGTTAACCACTGCAAGTGGCATGGTGATCCAACACTGCATTACACAGACACATGTTAAGTAATATAGTCACCCTGTGCATCAGACACATAGCTGCATTTCCCTGCAATGATGTCAAGGATGACGGGTGTGGCACAGGTATCATAATTTGCATAGGCTGTTTTGTGGGGATGTAGGAGGCCTAGGCTGGACCAAATAGTAGCTAGCATGTGTGTGAGTTGGGGGGAGCATGTCAGATGGACCATGGAGAGGTGCTGTGTATGTCTGTAGGTGACCTGCATATGACAGTAGTGTGTGAGTGTGTGCATGTACACAGTAATGCTCAGTGCTATCCCCACACATGTGTATGTTGGACAGCTGTGGACTGTACATGGTAGAGTTGACAGCTCACCGTCTCCAACCCCAAATATGGGAACAGGCACTGCCAGGAGTTGCAATGGCTCCTCCACTCCCAAGGTCAGAAGTGGTGCTAGTACCTTGTGACTGCTGTCTCTTGGGACTGTGTTCCCTATGGGACCACCCCAGACCATAAGCCCATGGCCTACCACATTGTGGTGTGAACAGCACACCTCCCTCTGTAGCAATGGATGTACTTCTACTATGGGAGTGTGATTCTGCATAGCCTTGCGGATTCTCAGCAGATGATGTTGTTGCACTACATCCACAGGTCCGATGCTCTTCTCCAACCACATGTTCCAGCACAATGTGAGGTCCAAGACACTGTCTCAGCCCATCGTCTGTACACTGCATCAGTAAACCAATCTAAAATGTCCCCATTGTAGTGGAGGCTGTCACAGATGTCAGAATGTGTAGTATCCATAACCCTATACATATGCCTAGTGTTTTGTTCAGAATGTGCTGGTGCCTCCATGATGGCCCAAAACATCTTCTGGATGACCCATGATGTGACACCTACAACAGGTGCTGGATGGGCAGCAGGTCTCTTACAAGCACCTCTGTCAATCAGCCTGTGTGGCACATCACCAGCTCTTTGCCTATGGTCAATGTGTACACTCACTGGAGCCATAGTTGCCACACTTTCCTGTTCAATGTCTCCACGCTCTGACTGTCCAATATCTGTGGCCTCTGGGGATGGAGTATGTGTGGGCATATAGACTGTGCATGGTGACAATGGGGACAGAAGAGTAATGTCTACCTCTGGAACATATTTATCCCCCAACACCCCCACCTGCGCCTCACTGTGGCCAACATCATCATCAGAGTCCAAGGAGACACTGACATCAGGTTGTAAAGGGTACAGACTCAAAACCCCATGGTCACCTGCAATAAGAATGAAAAAAGCAGTACAGTAATACCTGCACTATTGTGTATGAAAAGCATCCAAGGCTCCTAACAACAAAGACCCACAATTGCATTAGTGGTCAAACAACTTCCTTATCCACCTTTGTCCACAAAGCACTACCTCAGAACACAATCCAAATGCAACTGAAGACCTTTATAACCATCACTTGAAGTAAATCAAGTCAAACATGACCAATAACATTTACTTTTGCTTACTCAGTATGACACTATAATTGAAAACACAACATATAAAACCCAGTACAACTCTCTTTACAATTATATGGAAATACGCATCTCACTGACTAATGTATTTGCCTTCAACCTGTTGTATTTTAAAAGGCATTTTAGATTCCTTGCCTCATTTACACCAGGAGCCTTATCTGCTCTTACCTGTAGCTGCCAAAGTGTATCTGTTTGATGAACTACAATCCCGTGACTAACCTCTCTCAAAACCTTAGGTACGTTCTCTGTACTTGCAATTAAAAACATCTTACACTGTCTACACACATAATTACTTGCACATAGGGCATTATTCTGCCCTTAACCATGCTAGAATATAAGTGTTCCTTAACAAGAAAAGTGTCATACTTACCAGGGGCAGGGCCACGGCCTTGTGCAATACCTGATGGACCTGTGAAAAGTTGAGGGTGAGGCGATGTCAGTACCACTGCAAGTTGTAGCACAGCAAGGTAATACATCCATCTATCTCACATTTACAGTAGCTACTCTGTTACTTGTTGTATTGGCCCCAATCTGCATATGAGTGTATACCTGAGGTAACACCCCCAAAAGAACAAAGAACAAAGACTGACCTCCACATAAATGTACCTATAGCCTTTCACACTGACTGCTACAGTATGACAGTGCTGATCACAGTAAGTTTACCTGCATGCTCCTCAGCTGTGGAAACTGTGGCACCTACATTTATGATGTATGGTGTGATGGATGCCTGGGAGTGGTCATGTGTGCCTAGGTACACCTGGAATTCCTCAGAGGCCAATTGCTGCTGATCCACTGCAGGCCTTCTACTAGTGACACCACAATCCCTGGCTATATACACTGCCCGTCAATGTGCAGCATTGATCATATCGGTTGACTGATGTCGATCCTGCTCATATGTCCTGCCTTGCTGCCCCTGGAATTAACATCACGGACAAGGTCTGACCATAATGCAGTCCACTGCTCCCAATTATGTCTCCCTCTGGATAACAGGATGTCATGATGCTGCCTTAATCCTTGCAAGATTATCTCATTCTCTGCATCTGAGATTGGTAGGTATCTCCTGTGGTACATTATTCCTGAAAGACAACACAAAGAGAACACATTACAGGATCAGGTACGTGGACATCCACTATGTACAGACACAGCAAGGGCACAATGGATGGCACTATCCACTGCTTGCTCACACATGGCATAACCCACAGTGTGACAACATACTACATGTGTGTACACAGGATACAACTAAGATAGTACCATTACTGAGGTATTTCCTCTGTGACATGACAGTGTCTGCTGTATGATCATGCACCCAACACTCCAGTCCACTGTCGTGTGTTCCCTAAGGCCAGACACACAATAATATGTCATAGAGGCATTGTTAAATAGCAGTTTTCTGTAACATCCACTATATAGGGACAGTTCAACAACACCAGTATGCCACACTGACAACAGACAATGCCATCCTGATGTATTGTATGTCCCCTGTAGGTGTACGTCAGCAGGGTATCACTAACATGTCATTAAAACAGGTCTATTACCATCTTACTGCTGTAATCCCTATGCCTCATACTTCTTTCCTCCCATATGAATTCTGTTATACACAAAAAAGAGTTACATACCTGCTAGAGTGCAGTACTTCTCTGTTGAACTGTCTGGTAAAGTTTCACAAAGACATGCTCTGTGTGAGTAGGGTCTCATGCAGAATGGTTCCTTATAGCCATCTGCCTGCCTTTTAAACATGCTACCCATCAACAGGTGATTACCTCAAAACCAATCTGTGGTTCTGAAATGCTAATTGTAGCCAAAGCAGCTGAATTGCACTATCATTAGCCAATGGCATGCAAGCACTGTGCAATATAGAAGGCCTTCATGTAGACCTGGGCCCCATTCATCGCTGTTGAGATTGACACTACTAGGGTGAGGAAACTACATCACAGAGGGTGGGTCTGTAGCAGAAGCCTTTACATAGAGCTGTGTGCATCACAGGCTGCAGCTGCTGCTGCAGGTAGTAGACATAGGCAGAGAATGTGGAGAACGAGGTGTAGATGTATCTGGGTCAGCTGTGTCAGCCCTATTGTAGAGGCAGTGCCAGGGTGAAGGTGCCCTTTATACTCCAATTAAGGCATGTGTTTAAGGTATTGCAACAGTGTCAATAATAGAGTACTAGACAACATATTGCACTGCTATATGGATATGTGAAGTGTTTCCCTACCTCCAGACCTGTGACTTCATGCACTAAACAACAGCTATTTAATATGCAATACTTTGTGTGGATAAAGAGTGTATTCATACGTTTATAGGTAGGTACTAGGCTATCTGCCCAAGAGCATTTATAAGCCTAGCCAGGGTGTGATGGCTTTCGCCACCCCATTGATTAATTAACTGATCCTTTGTCAAGCAGAGCCAGTGAAGTGATCCCAGGGGTGAATTTTCTGTTACCCATCCACTCGTCAGGGTTTCTCTTGAAGAGTGTTAGTGAGGGGCGCTGCCTGATGTAATTTGGAATTTTGTTCCAAAGCATGGGAAGTCTCTGTAACAGGAATCTATCCCTCCAGCATGTTCAATTTATTGTTGTGGCAAGGTTTAGCTCACTAGAGTGAGTGGCTCGCAGTGACTTGGATTTCTTTAGGTGGAGCATGTACATCAATTCTGAGTTGGACATGGCTTTGTAAGTCAGGCAGAGATCACCTCTGAGTAAGCGATATGCCACTGAGTACAGCCGGAGTTTTTTGAGTCGGGCTGCGTAGGACATATGTTTGAAGCCAGTAATCCTCTTGGTGAGGTACTTTTATGGTCTTTCCAGCTGTTGGAAGTGTCTTGTGAGGTACATCCCAAATGGGGCATTGTACTCTATGATGGTTCTAATGAGTGACTAGTAGAGGGGCACTATAACCTCTTTATTTGTAGATGCAAACCCTTTAGTAATTAGATGGGCCACATAGAAGGATTTCCAAACTACTTTGGCAATATGATTGTCAAAGGAGAGATTACTATCTACTTGGGTCCCCTGATCTCTTATTACCTCTTCTGCATTAAGGGGCTGCCACCTATGTGGTAACTCGTCAGTGTTCTGTTTTCCCCAAAAGGGATGACTATGCATTTTTTGGCATTTAGCTTGAGGCCATGACTTTGACACCAGGTGTCCATCTCAGTAAGGCCCTTTGGAGGATGTCCGTGTTAGCTGGAGATTCAATTATGGCTCCCAGTTTGCATTAATTGGCAGACTTGGTTAGCCATAGTTCTCCTGTGTTTGCCTGTACTTTTGAGAAGTATATGCCGAACAGTAGGGGTCCCAGGACCGAGCATTGCAGGACACCACTTGTGACTGGTTTAGAGTTGGACCTGGAGCCCACTATTCTTACCATGTGAGTTCTGTCTGTAAACCAGATGGCAACCCATCTCATGATGTAGGGGTTTATGTTCAGACTGGTGAGTTTTCTGTAATACCCAAGTGGGGAATGGTGTTGAAAGCCTTGGCAAGGTCAAGGTAGGCTGTGTGAACCACCTTCCCTCATCTATGGCCTTGGTGACTGTCTCGAAGAAGTCAACCAGGTTTAGTAGGCATGATCTGCCCTTAACAAAGCCGAACTGGGTCGGGTCAAGTGTTTGGACATTCCCAATGTCTTTGCTAATGCATTCCATGATGATGTGCTCCCTAGCCTTGTGGACCAGGCTAGTCAGGCTTATGGGGCAATAGTTACCAGGGTCAGATGTGGCCCCTCCTTTGTGGAGAGGAATAATCATTGCTGTGCACCATTCTATGGGCACATAGCCTGTGGAGAGGCTGATGTTGAACAGCGTGTTTAGGTGGGGGGGGTTAGTTAGTTCTGTAGTTTGTGCAAGACGCAGCTTGGGACACCATCTGGTCCCATTGACGCTGTGTTTTTGGCCCTTGATAGGGCTGTTTTTACCTGTGCGTCTGTGATTTTTGGGACACTACACTATTTTGGTATTGTTGTGGGCCCTTTTGGTGGTGAAATGGGGGTGAAGTTTGCACTGAATCTATCTGCCAAGATGTTGGAAATATCAGTAGGTTTAGTATATTTTGTGCTATTTTGCACTAGTTCAGTGCGTATCTGTGAGTTGCCACTTA
Organism: Protopterus annectens; assembly: GCF_019279795.1. Classification (NCBI taxonomy): domain Eukaryota; kingdom Metazoa; phylum Chordata; order Ceratodontiformes; family Protopteridae; genus Protopterus; species Protopterus annectens. Next base: position 618,154,168 of record NC_056732.1, on the reverse strand, counting down.
GATTCTTAACATAGCTAAATAAGGCTTTGTGGTTATCTTTTGAATCCTTGGCTAATTTTCTTTCAAAGTTAACCTTGGATGATTTCATGAGGGACCTTAGCTTCTTACTGATACTGATCAGGGATATCTTTCCTTCTTGGGATTTGCTTTTTTTCTGAGCTAGTTTTCTCCTTCTGTTGTATAGCCTGTTTATTGCAGGGGTCCACCAAACTGGTTTCCTTCTCTTAGAGAAGTGAGTCCTGGTTTTGCTAGGGATGGCAAGATCCATGCTTTCTTGTAGGTGCTCATAGAGTGCATTTGTAAAGGTTTCTGCATCTTGGGCAGCGTTATCCTTTAGTGTGGGGGCTGTGAAACCTACCACCTCTGTCTTAAGTAAGGTGAAGTTTGCTTTAGAAAAGATTTTTACTGTGGTTTCCTTAGTTGCAGGTTGTGGTGGGGTGTGGACATCCAGAGTGATTAGTTTATGGTCTGATATAACCAGAGACCAGTTGACCTCTGTGTGGAACACCTGTCGCCCATGTTGGTGATGATCAGGTCCAATATGTTTTCACCTCTGGTAGGGAAGTTCACCAGCTGATCCAGGGCATTTGAGTTGATGAATTCCAGGAAGTGCTGGGCCTGGGAATTTGTACTCAAGTAGTTTTCCCAGTGAATGGTAGGGTAATTGAAATCACCTAATATCAGGGTGTTTGGTAGGACCCTCATGTTTTCCAGTGTCTCCAGAAAGGTGAAGTGGTGGTCTGGGGTCATGGAGGGTGATCTGTAGCAGGCCACAATTTGCATTGCAGATTTGCCTGATGTTAGTTGCACATGGATGATCTCAGAGGTATCATGCTGCGCCACTAACCTGGAGGTGTAGGTATCCTTGATGAATATGGATACACCCCCTCCTTTTGTGTTTCAGTCCATGTTCTGTGGTCAAAACGTGTGGTATGAGTTGTAGCCCAGTAGTGCTGGGATGCTCTCTGGAGCCTTGAACCAGGTTTCAGTTACTGCACAGATGTTGACATTCTCCATACTGAGGAATGCTTTGAGCAGTTGCATTTTGAGATTTAAACTCCTGGCGTTGAGTAGCGTAACCCTCAGATTTTTGTTAATTGTACTGTTTACGGAGGTGGGTTTGACTTTTGAGCCTTGCCTAGAAAAGGCACTATGGGAGCAGCAAGAGCCTTGGCCAGTATTCGAAAGCCTAGCAGTGACAGGTGCAAGTGGTCTCTTGTGAAGCAAAGTGGCTTGTCCAGCATGTCGTCCCAGGCTGACAGACACTAGATCCCCTTTGAATGACACCAGAATTTTAGCCAATTGTTGAAATTGATCATTTTTTCTTTATTCTGAGGTATCATTCTTGGTGAGGGCAGGATGCTACTCAGCGTCAGGGTCATACCAGCCTGGGCTGCATAATCAGAGAGCTCTTCCATGTCTCTTTTCATGTAGTCCAGGGAGGTACGTCTCAGGTCATTCACACCAACATGAACAATGACAGAGTCATATTTGTACTTGTTCTGGAGTGACCTGAGTGCTTGTGTTATGTGGCAGATTCTGGCTCCCGACAGGCAGCTAACAGTAACCTTCTGCTTGTCCAGCCTAGTGAGTGGGACGTCAGTGTGCCTGACTATAGAGTCACCTATTACTAGTGGGTTAGGTATGTTATTTCGCATTAAGGGCTGTGATTGTGTGGCACACTGATTTTGTGTTTTATGTGTTGTCTGGTTTATGACAGGAAGTGCAGGTTGTTTAGGTGTCTGCTTTGGAGGTCTCTGATGCTTTTGCAGGTTTTTATTTAGAGACCCCGAGTATGATTTTGTGTATTTATGTGTATTTTTTGCCAGTGCTGCTTTAGTAGGTCTGTGTGTGGCTGGAGGTGTGGTACAAGTGTTAACCTTTTCCCCTTGACTGTCTGCTCCAGTCTTGGATGGAGACAGCTTAGCTTCCAGTTTGGCTGTATAATTGCATCTCTCGCATATGTTAATGTTTTGTGGTAGGAGGAGAGGGTTGTCTGTGTACATGAGGCAGTTGTAACATTGCCTCAGGATACCCAGATTCATCAGCTGGACTGGAGAGTGCACCTGAAGTTGCCCTTTGTTTATGCTTGAATAGTAGGGTGAGCTGCTTAGTCGCTTGGTTGGTGAGGGGTGAATAAAGAGCCTTGCCCTGCTGGGCAATCAGTGTCAGGGTATATTAGTGCTTGCTATTAGGTCTGAGCAAGTGCTGGGCTGTAACATGCTTTTTGAGTGCTTAGGTTGAGATCCATTAATTGCTGTCTTCACAATAATGTAACTGAAATGCAACCCAACACTGGATTTGAACCCATGACTGTGTGTGGCAAAATGTACTGTATACAAGTCAGTTACCAGACTGAGCTACTAAGTCACTGCTACCATAGGTATACTTGCAAGACATATGTGCACACATACAGGCTGTGACAAACATTTTCTACATCCATTAGTATGTGCATGGCTTTATATAGATGTATTTCTGCACCAAAGTCCCAGTTGTACATGGGTTTTGCCATGAATGCCTTAACAGGTGACTTTCTACATGTTGCTGATAAAATGGCACATTTACCTCTGATCACAAGCCTCAGTTACACTCATTATCATATGTTTGGCAGTCTAGTAGTGTACTATTGCACCAGAATCCAAGGTACACTCCCATTTTTTTCCATCACTGTTTATTCCAGTTTGCAAGGTGAGGTATGGTATGCAGCTCTGCTAAAACAGGTCAAATAACTGTAATTGGCAATTACTATGTTTTGTTTAAGCCACCTGTTCTAAGTAAGAGTTATGTGGAATGGTGGGTTAATGTAGTGCCCTGCAGGTATGATGGGCTTGGGTTTGAAACATGGCAGAGGTGCTTACTTTGTACATGTGACTTACAATGTTAAAAACACATATACTTGTTATAGCTCTATTTAGCTGAGCTAAGTGAAGCTGTGTGATGCGGTGAGCCACACAGCTCCGGGCTAAAAAAATATAAAAAAAAAAGAAAAGGGGTGATAGAAAAGTGGTGAAATTGGGGCAAGCAGGGGGAAAACATATTAAAAGGCAGGGGCGGATGTGCAGGAGGGTGTAGGAAAGAACCAATGATATCCATTTCTTGTAAAGCAACAACTATGCACTTTGACAGATTTGTAGATGAATTTGGATTCTCATACCCCAGAGAGAGGAGTGAGGACAACATAACTCCATTGTCAAGCCAATTGGACTGAATTACATGTGCCCAGTGGACACATGCATGAAATGGAGAGCTATGTATGGGACAATATTTTTTGGGGGGACAGGTGTCCATTTTTGTTTTTTTAAGGTAAGAGTGGAATGCTGGGGAAGGGAGATACGTACATGTGAGGGAGGTAAGTTTGGTAGATGAGGATGCATTTGCAAACTGGCAAGACAGACAAGACAGTAGACAGGGTGGTGTGTGACACATGAGGGGGGTGAACACCTTTGACTTGGAGGGTGTTGCGGAATCTGAGTCCCATGTGCCTCTAGACAGCAGCAGCAGCATGACTCATGTCCCCAACCATGGGATGGTCGGCACTGTTCTTTTACTGCCCCAAGGGTGGTTGTGCTGGAGGCTGGGCACCAGGGCAATGCTGCCTTACCAGGTCAGCCAGCATGCCCTCAGTCCTGTGCAGGCATTGGTCATAGCCATCATGGACTATCCTACAAACCAGGATTGGTTGGTTATCATGGGTGATCACTCTCCATCTGCCACCGCTTGCAGAGGGGGATTGTGCCCCCTCCCCTGTGGTGGTACTACCCAATGCTGCAAGTAGTGCAGGGGAAGCATAGGGGCAACCCCAGCTTGGGTCCCAGATGTGCTGGGACTGAGTTCCTTGGCCATTTGAGGAAAGGTAGTGGGATCAGCTGGAACAAGTCTACTTTGTCATGCTGTGGGACATGAGGTAAAGCAATATGTTATGGTTAGTAACAACCAAACCATTGTTAGTATTAATAGAATGGAACATCATATTTCTTAAGCCAAATGCATATTAATGTATATTATGTGCAACACAGCATAATGTAACATAATAGTCAGTATGGCAACAGCATGCTGGTGTGAAGTAAACCACATGGCCAACAAAACAGTTAGTTTAACAAAATGTGTTAATATTGAATCACAATGAAACATAACAATAATCAACCACATTTTCCAAATTATAGTTAGTTTAACAAAATATGTTAATAGAAATCATAATAAAACATAACAATAGTCAACCATATTTTCCAACATATAGTTAGTTTTACAAAATATGTCAAGATTAAATATTAATAACACATTACAATAATGAATAAATTAAAATAATGAGGTGGGGCAAGAGACAGAAAAACATTCTGTTAGTGTGTTTGCAGATGACATCCCTGACAACACTGGTCATACATACTTCTACGCGTGTGTATTGACAGTTGTGATTACAGTGACTACAATTCTCCTATAGCTGATGTAGCACATATATACCTCTCAAGCTGATAGCATGAGACAGTAAGGGGCAAGCACTAACAAATGCAGGTACAGAACTGCTCAGAACAGTTTCACATAATGTAGGTGTATATAACTACCAGGGTGTTCTGTAAATGGATTTGGTAATACATTGCATTCCAGGTAATAATTTATCTGGTAAACATGTGACAGATGGATTAGTCAGTTCTAATAACATTATGAGAAATCATGACACTTGAAAGCCATGTTTGTGTACAGTAATTAAACTAGACAGCCATCATGGCTTAGATGGCAGGCATTGGAGTAGACCCCACTAGTTGTGACTGCAGGGGACATCTGCAAATACTTTAATAATTGACTGCAGCAGCATAGTATGGACAAACAAGAAATACAGCCATACTGGGATTACAAAGTTTTATTTCTGAATCAACAATGCTGATGCACACATTCTCACATTATTGCTATTGAGTGTAACATTCTGTGAGATCTAAATACAATATATGCACATAATATGGGATAATTCACCCATCACATTTTTGTGTTCTTGGGGAGAGAGAAATTGGGATCATTGCATGACTGATACTGAAAATGTAGTGCTACATAACACTGGATTCAAACCCAGGATTGTGTGTGGCAAAATGTACAGTGTACAAGGAATATAACAGACTGAGCTACTGTGGCACTGCTGAATGCACGGTGACTGATACTTGACAGGAAACTACATGGAAGCATACTATGAATTGTGCAATACAAGTTACAGGACTTTCCTCTAACATTCTAGTACTGTTACAGTGTTTTACTAGACTGCGGTGCCAATAGAACATACATGCATGGTATACAACCATACTGCATATATTACTACAGCTTTATTTCACTTTCAACAATACAGGTGAACACATACTACTGTTATTGATTTGCAATATCTGTGAAGTCCGCACATACAATATCCAGACATGGAGTGGCTTACTTTAGCCATATACTTTTATTACCTGATGTCTGTGGAAGAAGCAGCATTATGTGACCAGTACTGGACTAAAGAAATTCCTGAACAGTACTATGTGTTAATCAATACAGTTTGCAGCATTAGATTTGCATTCTACAGTTATTACAGTGTTATACCTGACTGCAGCAACCTTACCTTACAGACTCAGTGCATACAGCTCTACTGCAATGGTTATGAGAATACAGTTCTGATGTACACCAAATTCCTTGCTGTTATTGGTATTGTTTCTTGTTTTTATTGAACTACAGTTATTATCCATTTATTGCACTACAGCTCTAATTCCAACTTCATTGCACTACAGCTCTAATTCCAGCTTTATTGCACTACAGACTTTATTGTATATACTTTATTACAGTTAATGCTTAACTCGTTCTTGATTATTGCACTAACAGTTTGCATAATACATCCATACTCACCACACTCATGGCGCAACCTGGCCAGGTGCCTGGCATGAAACTTGATATTTTGATCCCTCTCAGCTGCAGCATTTCAGAGAGAAGCACACCATTATGCATACCAGTTTTGCAGACATTCAGACTACATATTGGTAAAACACAGGTAAAAAGTATTTACATACTTGTGGGGCATTCACTGCCCTCTTTTCTTGGACCCAGGTGTCCAAGGTTCCCATCATTCTTTTTTTCAGGTCATCATGGTGGTGATGACACTGCTGCCCTGTGCGGAGGATACCAGTAACATTGGTGAGTTCTCTGGCCAGCTAGTCCCAGCCTCTGCCTTACACTCTGAGCCCTGGAAACTGCCATGCAGTGGCTTATCCTCATGGTTTTTCACAAGGAGCCAAACCATGACCCTGGTCTACTGAATGCCCCACCACTGCACCTGAAAGCACACACCTTCTCCAGCCCCACCAGCCATATCGACAGATGATAGACTCCAATTGTTTATGCAGAATTCATGCCTTGTTCACCTTGTATAGGCTGTTTTCCCACCCTTACATGTTATTGAGAAACATTCAAAAAAGTGTTGTGTTGCTTAGCAGTGCACAAACTGGCCAAGTGGAGGTGAGCAGTTCGCAAACACGCACAATCATGGTTTAAGAGAAGTTGAGCACTGCAAACACTGGCAGCCATTATCATGTTTATGAGGTGCTTAGTAAGTTTGAGTACAGCTGCACAGAGCACAGCAGAGACATATTTTAAAATCTTGTCCATAATGTGTGCAACAAAAATAAAGACTACTAACGACATCCATGTATTTGAACCCTGGACCTACGACCTATAGTGGACACCACTGACAGCGTTTTGAAAGAAACTAAACATTTTTTTCAATGATATTTATATGTGGCAAATGGAATATGTTTTAATCAAGAGATGATATTTGTTACAATGGATGTTCAGTCACTATTCAATGTAATTCCTAATGATCTAGGTATACAAAGTGTTTGATCCTTTCTGGCTACACAGACTATATTTTCCAACACCAAGGTAATGTTAATTTGTTCATTACTGGAACTTATTTTGGAAATAATGTCTTTGTTTTTGAGGAAGATTACTATCTGCAGAAACTTGGGATTGCCATGAGAACAGCCTGTGCGAATTCTTATGCTAAAGTAGTATTAGCATAATGGGAGCTGGAAAAGGTTTTTGCTAGTCATATATTTAGAGCACATGTTTGGTACTATAAACATTTTGTGGATGACTTGTTCCTTATTTGGGAAGGGACACAGCAGGAACAGATCGAGTTCATTACCTATCCCCATGTTACCACTATCTATCTTAAGTTCAGTACACATATATTCTATGATAGCATAAATTTTCTTGATGTTACTGTACATAGAGGTATGCTGGGGCAACTGAGTACCACTATCTATAAAATATCCTGTAAGAAGAATAATCTGTTACATAAAACCAGCATGCACCCCTGATATGTTCATAGGAATATTTTGAAATGCCAGGTGATCAAGGTAATGAGGCTACATGATAAATATGATACATTAGAAGAAGTTCTAGGATTTGTAAGACAAGATTTCTTAAAGAGAGGTTACTCTTTCTTTGAGATAATAGAAGATGCATGTCACACTAGACAGACCAAGGCTAAACCCTACTTTTCAGCCAAAGGTGATACAGTTCAAAATGTTAGATTTATGAACCAGAATACTATACCTAGGATTTCACTTACATTTTCCAGCTATGTGAATATGATTTGTGATGTGATTAGAAGAAATTGGCCTATCTTGATGGCAGATGCTGACCTTAGGCATAGGCTAGGCTCAGCAACAAAGTGTATATTTAAGAACAACAAAACTCTTTAGCAGTATCTTTGTTATAAACAACAATCTTCTTTTGATAGAATTAGATCCGATTGGTTGGGTACTTTCCCTTGTCATTGGTGTAAAGCTTGCAGCTCCATATGTTGTGTACTTTATAATAAACATCCTAGGACAGGGAAGTTTATTTATTTTAATTTCTATGCTGATTGTAGGACCAGGAACTTAGTTTATCTAGCATAGTGTAATAACTTGAAAGGATTTTATATGGGAAAAACAAATTGCACAATAAAGGAAAGGATTTTGGAACATTGTAAATATATTAGGAGTAAGAATTCTACTAGTGTATTAGCTAAGCATGTATTTGAGAAGGGTGGTGGACATTCAGTCAAATTTCTGGTTTTAGGCTTGCTAAAGGATAACATCAGAGAAGGGGGTCTAAGTAATAGGACTGAATACAGTGAACTGTGATGGATAGTAAATTTTAGAGCTAATTGTAGTCCTGGTCTTAATGAGGATATCTCTTTAAAACTGGTTCTTAAGAGAAGATCACTGTTCCATTTATTTTATTGGTTCCTGCATTAGCTGTGTTTACCATTTGTTTTTTGACTTTATGATTCTTTGAAATTTATTTTAGTATTGTATGTTTTGTATCTATGGTCTGAAAAAGTTGGGAGACTGTGAAAGCACTTGCCAAGTTTTTAAAGCTGTTTCAGCCTATTTGGACATTTGTTTCTTTTTTTATTTCGGATTTGTTTTGTGTCCCTGGTCCACTGTTCAATGTTTTGTTCTGAACGCTGGTGAGTTCTCTGGCCAGCCGGTCCCAGGCCTCTGCCTTACACTCTGAGCCCTGGAAACCACCCTGCAGCAGCCTATCCTCATGGTTTTTCACAAGAAGATCAACAATGACCCTGGACTCATGAATGACCCACTGCTGCACCCAAAAGCGCACACCTTCTCTAACACCACCAGCCAAATCGACAGATGATACCCCTCAATGGTTTCTGCAAAATTCCTGCCTGGTGCACCTTATATAGGCTGTTTTCCTGCCCTTACACATCATTGAGCAACATTCAAAAAAGCATTGCATTGCTTAGCAGCTTTCAAACCGACCAATTGGACCTGAGCAGCGTGCAAACCCACACAATTGTGGTTTAAGTGAAGCTGAGCACACTGCAAACATTGGCAGCCATTACTATGTTTATGCAGTGCTTAGCAGGTTTGAGCACAGTTGTGCAGTGCGTAGCAGAGCCATATTTTAAAATCTTGTCCATAACATGTACAACAAAAATACAGGCTACTTATGATATCCATGTATTTGAACCCTGGTCCTACTACACATTCAGCTGTAACTCTACACAATAAGCTACATGAATATCAAGAAATCTGGTATATCTTCACATATACCACTGAGGTACCTGTAAGCTGCTGAGCACCACTCAGAGTTGTGCAAACACTCTTAAACAAACCAATAAATAAATAATTACATCTGGTTTCTAATTTTAGATGTCTGGCAGGTGTCTGCCATGCATGCATGAGCTCTGTTTGGCTTAGCTTCACTCTGCGATGCAGACACGCCAAATAAAAAAAGAAAGTAAAAACAAACAAAAAAAATACATAAACTGTCATAATGGTTATTAATTACATCTGTTTTCTATAGTTAGATGTATGGCAGGTGTCAGCTCTATACATGTGAGCACAACTTGGCATTGCTGTGCTCTGTGCAACACCATGCAAACATGCCTTTTTAAAAAAATAAAACAGACAACACTGATTCAATATCCGTGTTCCTCAGCTCTTCCTCAGCAAACAGCCATCATTAATATGAATGATGCTCTGCCAGTGGGGTGGCCATGGCCATGTACATGGATACATTCCATGTAGGCTCTACACGTTGCCTACATGGAGTTTATTAAATCTTGGGGTTTAACTACTAACCACTGTACAAGTGAATAAAACAGAAGTAACATAAAAATGAATCAAGTACAGTAAACAAACATGGAGTCAAACATATAAATCTGTAAGAGGCAAAATCACATAAAGCAGGTATGTGAATAGTTAAAAATTAAAGCGAGTCCTAAAGGCACATTTTGTAATCCCCATAAAGTTGTATAGTATAAAAAAAAGATCCATTATGTTTTCTGAATACCACATGCCTAAGATCACAACTGTGTAGCAAAATATGCATGAAAAACAGACAGTCTGAGTATAGAAAACCTGGACCAGACAAAGCTTAGCAAACAACTCGGTCAAGTTGCATTTTGTTTACATGTTTATATTTCTTTTAAATTGTCATTGAAGCAGATAGCTTTCCTGTAATTTACTCCAATATCCCCTCTTGCAATCCACCATTTCCACCCACCTTCCTACAGTCCCTACCTACTCCCATGTCTCTGCTTATTACTGCACTGCAATACTAAGTCTCCTCATTTGTAGCAATTGCAATAATACTATTTAAACTAAAGGAAAAAAGAGACAATGACCGTTACTCCTCCATTCTGTTTATTTTTTCTTACCTGGAAGGAGCCGTAGGAAGTTGACCGAGCCACTGGAGAGCAATTTTCTCATGAGATTTGTGATCCTGACTGCTGTACAGTTCTGTTCTGATCTTGGGTTTAGGTCTCTGGCCCCTGCTCTGGGATGGGATTCCTGGAGTTGCAGGGCTGATGGCTGCAGGCACTTGTTTCCTCTTGACTTAGCTGTTGGCTGCACACTGGCAAAAGCTGAAGCAGAACACAGAAGTTTAACTTAACTTTACTTAAATATATATTTAAAGAAAAATACGGCTTTCAAATTCCTGTCCTGGTTTGCTTGCTATGTGCTGTAATAATACAAGACTACGAGTCCCACCAATCTACAACCATACTAGTTAATGTACATAAAAAAAAGGTAAACAAACAGTCTGAGCCAGGCAAGCCTTATTCCGATCAGCTGGCAGTCTCCCTCATGAACCCATCGCACACACCCTACATGTGATGATGTCAGTAATAGCTTCCAAAAAATAAAATCAAAAAATTAAAAAAAAAAAAAAAAAAAAAAAAACGGGAATTAAAGGGGCCACTCAGGAATTCATGGTACCCCATTATTTGGACCTCAAAACTGGTAATTATTGAGGAATTTGGTACGGTTAACAAGTATGATCTACACATAGAATATTCAGGAACTACTGTAGGGATGACGTCCAGCTATTAAGTGATACACTGTCCAAATCCCAAGCCCCCATAAACACTGAAAACAGTGTGGCCTATGCAGACCTGTTCACAGAAACCCTGCATGAGCATGTTACTAGCTGCATAGATACAGACCAAACTCAAAATCAAGCCACCCTGATTGGGTCAGGGAATTAATAGGCTGTATAGCAGAAGGAAGAAATGCATGTCAAAACATAGGGGTGCAGCATACAGCAAGATAAAAACACTCTCAAAGTAAACAAATAAATCAGAGGAGAAATTAAGTCTACCACAGCTAAATTTGATGTAAGTTCAGGCTCCCAGGCCAAGGAATACACAAACCATACTTTAGCTATGTCAGCAACCACAGAGGTAAGACACAATTGTGTGCATATCTCATTGTAATTGTAACCACCTATAATGAATTAGATGATATAACAACTCCCCTGGCTCTTAAATTGGGCTCCAACAGTACTCCTTTCTCCCACTCAACCTTCCCTCAGGAAATACCATCAAATATAATTACCTCAACTATCACTTGGGATCAGGTCCTTAATGCTCTCTCTAAGTCCATGGACATTGCATCACTGGGCCAAGAGAATATCCAAGCATGCTTTCTATATAGCATGCAACATAACCTTTCAGTACCTTTGCAATTAGTATTTCACAGTAGCCACCAAACAGGCATCATGCTTTGTGAATGGAGAACAGCTACAGTCATCCCTCTGCACAAGGGTGGGCAACCTACAGACCCGTGAAACTACAGAGCCAAAAGTTTCAGTATTCTGATATGTAAAGCCATTAACAAAATTATCTGGAAATGATCAATAGAGATGTAGTGCACCTACAGCCACTGGACCAAACCTGGTCTGGTTTTTGTCAAGGGAAGATCATGCCTACCCTACTTGGTGGACCTATTTCAGAAGGTAACCAAAGCAACGGATGAGGGAAAATTATTTACTCTACCTTCTATGGCCTGACAAGGCATTTGACACTATAACCCCATCAGGCATTGTTGACAAACTCAAGAGGTTAGGTACAAACTAGTATGTCAGCTAGTGGATATCAAATGGGCTGACAGACAAGATCCAGAAAGTTAGCATTCAGTAGTCTACCTGTTCAATGAGGCCAGTCACCAGTGGACTCTCTCACAAATCATTCCTCAGACTGCTCCTTTTAGGCATTTACTTCTCTGCAGTCATGGCCCCTGTCAGTGGTCTCTGGCTGACTAAATTTGCTGATGATTGCAAATTAAGAGCTGTCTTTCCATCCCACACTGACACAAATGTTATCCAAGAGGGGCTGACACAGATGTACAGTTGCTGTCAGTGCCATGGACTAACAGTAAATCACAAAAAATGCATAATACTATGCTTTGCGAAGTGATCCACCCCTGGTAACTATCGTATTGACAGCACACCTCCAACAGTTGACCAAGAAGTCAATGACTTATGGGCACATAAATAGTGAGCTAGCCTTTGATTGTCATCTGTCTCTAATATTGGGGAAATCATTATATGTTGTGCAACCTACAGACAAAGGTATGGCATGTAAACCAAAGGAAGCCATTGTATCACTGTATTCGGTGTTCATCAGAACTATCATTGAATGCAATGTATGTCCCTAAACCACTACACCGTGTATGTAACATGTCCTATGCAGACCACACCAAGGTTATATCTGTGTATTCTGTCTCCTACATGCTTTGGAGAGGAGGTGTATGCCTGCCATACAGGATGGTGTCAGAACCCACTGTGAACCACCTGCATATCCATGAAACAACTAGTACCAGAATTACCTGTTCTACAGGCCTGCACTTTGCCTGTGGCATAAAAAGGACATTCTGATGAGACAGGTATGTAACCCAGAGACTACACTCTGTATGGAACAGGATCCCCATCCATGTGAAGCAGAGATCTGCCCTAATGCAAATCAAGTGAAAATTATACAATTGGATGGGGAACAGGACAATCATACAGGGTTTAGGACCAATGTCTCTAATGGACACAGAGAAACTGTGGATGGTTCATCTCCCATGACCCAGCTTGTGGATGTTTCAGCTTCCAAAACCCTGCTTACATTTATCAAGGGTATCAGACTTTGATAGAGTTTAGGGATGCATGGCTAGGCTTAAAGAACCCCATGTGTTCATTAGCCTATTAAACACATATGATCTATGAACCCATAAACCTATACTGTTTTACCTTTCTGATGATATTTGTCTTCTGTGCTAACATTCAATCCTGTGGTCTGATGTTAATGGGTTGATTGTAGATGTTCACCCATAGGTATGTCCTACACAATCCTGAAAGTGAAATGTAAACATTTCCATGAAACACCTATAATTGTGTAACGACACATCTATTACATCAGCATCCATCATAACATACACACATTATTATGGTATACTCATTATAAATGGCAATATACAATATCTGTCAATGAACAGTCAATGAACAGTAAAGATAACAAGTCAAAAGCAGCAATGGATGAAACAAATTCATATTAGTGTAGATTGTCACGTTGTGCATCAGACACATAGCTTTATTTCCCTGGATCCATGTGAAAGATGACAGGGATGTGGCACAGGTATCATCACTTGCTCAGGGTGTTATGTGGAAGTGCAGAAGGCCTAAGCAGACCCAATAGGTTGGCAAGAGTGTGTGTGAGTCAGGAAGGGAAGCAGGCAAGATGGACCATGGAACTGTGGTGTTCTGTCTATATGTGACCTGAATGTGACAGTGGTATGTGAGTGTCTGCATGAACACAGTCAAGCTCAGTGCTATCCCTACATGTCTGTATGTTTAACAGCTGTGAAGCATGCATGGTAGAGCTAACAATTCATCATCTCTGCCCCCAGACATGTGAACTGGCTCTGCCAGGAGTTGCACTGGCACCTCCACACAAAAGGTCAGATGCTGTGCTACTACCTGAGGGTGACTGCTGTCTGCTGAGAATGTGTCCTCCACGGAGATGCCCAGGACCATGAGCCCATGGCCTGCCACATCTGAGTGTGGACAGCGCACTCCCCTCTGGATCACTGGATGTACTGCCACTATGGGAGCATGACTGTGTGTGGCCACATTGACTCTCATCAAATGTAGTGGCTGACGAGCATCCACAAGGCCGACGTTCAACTCCAACCAGATGTTTCATCACAGACAAAATGTGTTCCGAGGCAGACAGTGTGTGATCTGTCTCAGACCATGGATGTCCCTAACCCTGAGCATTCCTTGGGAGTTCCTTTCTGAATGTGCTTGCACCTCCATGATGTCCTTAAACATACACCAAGTGAGCCTCCTATGAGCACCCATATCAATCCGCCTGTGTGGAACCACTCCAATTGTTTGGCTATGGCCAGTATAAACAATCACTGCAGCTATAGTAGCCATACTTCCCTGTTCAATGTCCTCAAACTGTCCAATATCTGTTGCCACAGGAAACTGTGTATGTGTAGGCATACTGTCTGTGTATGGTGATATTGAGGGCGGATGAGGGATGTCAACATCTGTGTCAGATTCAACCCCTGCAACCCCCAGCTGTGCCTCACTTTGGCCACCATCATCATCAGAGTCTGAAGAAATACTGACATCAGGTTGTGAAGGGGACAAAGACCAACATCCCTGGTCAGCTGTGGCAAAAAGGGGAAAGCATTACATTAATACCTGCACTACTATGCTCAGCAGTACTACTTCATACAGTAAGGCAATTATTTTCTAGCCCAAATCTCTAATTACTTGGAAATAAAAGTTCTTTAAAACAAGAATCATATGAGCAAGAGATAAATGATGTACACTGTTGACATTCTGCAAATCTCTGCACAGTTGACATTTATGGCAATCTGTGATGTCCTGACAATACTGTCAAATCACTCACTGTGGGCACACCTACAAGGCACAGGTATGAGTCTAAATTGTGTACAGTCACAGAATATCTGTACAGTTGGCAATCATGCAGATAGTACATAAATCCAGCCAGCAGATCTGGGATGACACTTTAGTGAATACATTGAACTAAATCTACATCTCTGACAAAACAGTTTTGTGCTTACCAGCAGCAGGAGCATGGCCTCTTCCAATTCCTGATGGTCCTGAAAAAGTTTGAGTGAGAGATAATGTAAACAGCAATGCATGTTACATTATAACAGGGATAATATGTCCAAATATCTCACATGTACAATAACTGCCATGTTAGCAGGTATGTAGGTCACAATCTGTGCATTAGCTTAAAATTCCAGCTAACCTCCACCCCTAAAAAACACCTGGCAAGCACGTAAAACTATGTACACCCTAACATGCTGAATTTTACAGTATTCCAATGCTAATCCAACTAAGCATGCCTGGACGCTCCTCATGAGTGGAAACAGCGGCACCCACATCCAGCACATATTGACTGATGGGTGCCTGGGAACTGTACTGTGTTGCAAGGTTCACCAGGAATTCTTCTGTAGCTGACAGAGTTGTTCTGCTTCAGGCCCACCACCAGTGATCTGATGATCCCTGGCTATGTCTGCTGCAAATCTGCATGCCAAGGTGATCATATCTGTGGCACAGTGTTGCACCTGCTCATATGTGCAATTCGGGTGACCATGGCATTAAAGTTATGCATCAGTTCATCCCACAAGGCTTCAAACTCTTGCCAATTTGTCCTCCTTCTGGACAGCAGGACTGGTAGTGTTGTTACAAGGCCTCAATAATGAGGTTGTTTTCTATTGAAAGGTCCCTGGTGTCTTGCATGCATGATATCGCCTGAAATAGAAATAAATGAGAACACATGTCAGGTTCACATATGTGCAAGTACAGTATGTAGAGATACAGCAATAGAGGAAGGCTGTCAGTATTCCTTGCTTGATTACACATCTCATATTCAACAGTGTGCCAACCATACAAAGGTTGTGGATAAAACTAGGATATTAGCAACAGTGACCTACTCCTGTTTGTGCCATGACAGATATGCATGTATGATCATACACCCAACACAGGAGTCCATTGTAGTGTGCTCCATATCAGGAACTCCGCCCCCCATAACATATGTACAAACAACAGTGCCAACCAAATAGCAGTGTACTATTACAACTGCTAACAAAGGAATTATTCAGGAGGCTTGTGTACCTAGTTAACACATAGCAGTATACCTTGCTGTATTCTACATCCACTGTAGGTATAACACAGTTGGAGATCAATAGCATGTCATCAGTATACTTCTAAGGAAGGCTTACTGATGTAATCCACATTCCATCTAAGTATATTCAAACATATGCATTATGTTGGAAAGAACATACCTGATGGAGTACAATACTCTGTTGAAAGATACAGCTATAGTACTACTGTGTCAACAAGCTAACCATACAAACTAACTCTCATACACAATGATTGCCCTAGCTATGAGTTTGCCTTTTTAAGATGGTTATCATTAAAAGGTGACTGCCAGTGAACCAATCTGTGGTCAGGAATGCTACATGCAACATACACAGCTGATTTGCAATGAAATCAGCCAATCCCATGCAACTATTCAACAAGATATAAGGCCTCATTGTAGATTCTATCCCTTTTCTCATATGTTGGGGTGGAAATTACTGGGATAAAAATACGTCAGCACAGGAAAAAATGTTTGCAGCAGCTACTTTTTAAATACAGATGTGTGTGTTACAGGCTGAAGCTGCTGCTGCAGGGAACAGGCATAGTCAGGGATGATGCAGAATGTGCAGGACAACAACACTGAAGAATAACTGTGGGGCCTGTGGCAGCCTTGGTGAACAGACAGTGTCTGATTGATGAAACCCATCTCAATGGAAATTAAGGTATATGTTTAAGATGAGTATGTTAGCCAAAGGTATCATTAACAGAGTGACAGTCAGCACTAGAACAAGGTAGGGTGTATACTAACAATTATGTCATCCAGTGGGATAACTGCCAAATCATGTTTTTTGTCATGGTAGTCAGCTGGAGAATGTGTGCTGGCAAGCTTTGCTTCTAGCACAGCCTCCATATATGTATGTTACTTGTGCAGCTGTGGTTGTCCGTAATATCAATGGCAATTCATTGTGGGCCATGGTGTAATATGACTGAGCTTCATTTGAGTTACATATTTCAAATTCCTCTGGGAATTCATAGTAATGTATGACCTGACATTCTACGCACTTTCTAGTGTTGTAATAGTAATAGTTTAAATGTAGTCCTATCTGCAGGCCTTTGACTTCCATTATTTAGAAGCAGACATTCAAACTGTACTGCTTGGGGGTGAATAAACAGGTGATGAGACAGTCATACATATCAGAAGTTATACTGGTGATGTACACATGCATGTATTTTAAATGCCAGATGCAGCTGTATTTGAACCCAGGACCATGTGGACCAAAAATAAATGTTTTCAAATCATTTAACAGATTGAACTACTGAGTCTCTGCTATAGCAGGTATATTTTTACATGTTGTAGATATAATTGCACACTTACCTGCTATTACATACTTCACTTATCCCTGTTATTAAGTGCATAGCTTTATAGTGATGTATTTCTCTACCAGAGTCACAATTAAATTCATGTTTTTCCATTAATCTTTTAGCCGATTTGCATGATGCAACATGATGTTCAGCATCACATAAACACACTTAATGATGACAAAATGACAATTACAATGTTTTTCTTAAAACACCTGTGCTAATTAACTGGTTGTGTGGCTTGGTGGGTTGATGCACTGTTCTTCAGGTGCAATGGTACTCAGTTTGCAATAGGATGCAAGTGCAATTTTTGAATGTGATTACTACATTTTCAAATACATATATTAGTATGCCGCAATTTAGCATAGCTTAGTGATGCTGCACATAGCACAGCATTGCACAAAAATTCTTTAAAGAAAATAACAATTGGGGGGATAAGAAAGTGGTGAAATTGAGTGCAAGCTGGAGGACAAATATAGTGAAAAGTAGGTATGTATGTGCAGGAAGGATGTAGGGAAAAAAAACATAGCTATCCACTTCTTCAATGGCAACAACTGTGCACTTTAACGGGTTTTTAACTGAATTTGGAATGGCACTCCCAGAGAGAGGAGTAAAGACAATATAAGTGCATTGTCAAGCCAATTGCACCAAATTAAGTGTGTCCATTGTACACATGGGGGGACAGGTGCCCATTCTTTTTTTAAGGAGATAGTGGAATGTTGGCAAAGGGTATGTCTGGGGAAGGTAAATTGGGAAGGTGAGGAAGCTTTGGCAAACAGAAAAGACAGCAGACAGGGCTGGTGCTTGACACAAGAGGGGGCTGAAAACCTTGGATGTGGAGGGTGTTGTGGAATCCCAGTTTCATGGATGTCAGACACAGTTGTAGTGTGACTCAAGTCCTCATCTATGAGACTGTCAGCACCGCACCTTCACTGCTCCTGTGGAGGCAGTTGTTGACACTGGCACCTGGGGTGAGACTGCCCCACCAGGATGGATAGCATGCTTTCCATCCAGAGTAGGCAGGCACCCATAGCTTGGTGCACAAGCCTATGCACCATTCATGGTAGTTGGGTGACAAAAGGACCACCTCCTCCTCCACTTACAGAGGGGGGGATCACTCCCACCCTGTGGGGCAGAACTACCTGATGGAGCAGGTAGTGCAGGGGTAGCAGAGGTGGTGCCATCAGGCAGCAGCCCAGACATGCTGGATCCCAGTTCATCAATCAGGGGAGCCAAGGTAGGTGGATCACTGGGAACCAGCCTACCTTGCCATGCTGTGGTAAATGAAATATAAACACAAGGAAAAATAAATATAACCAAACAAATGAAATGAATAACATAAGTGAAAACAATAATGAGTAATGGAAACAAACTGAAAATAATATGATGAGGACCACAGCAATAAATAATGCAAATTACATTTTTCTTACAGCAAAGCAATATTCAATTATACATAATGCCAACATAAGATGTAATTACAAATAATATGATAATCAATCATAAAAACTAAATGAAAACTCCAGCCAAGCTAAAACTTCCACTGAGTGACCTCTCAATCTTCTTGTATCAGCAGCACATGGGATATATGCAAATGACCTTTATGACCATCAGGTGTTTCAGCTACATGATTCTGAGTACCCATGACTTTTTTCTTTTTCAGTCATTTTAATGGACAATTTCAGGGCAATAAATCCAAACCCCACAAGCTGTGGATTTTCCTATTTTGGCCTTGTTGTGACTTCATAAGCAGAATGCTTGACTAGACTTAAGAAACATAGGGCTGTTATACCCCACTGATGTCCATTACCATTAGGGTGACTGCAAAATATCCCAACTAACAAACTAAAACAAAGAGTGAGACGGTCACACAGAAAAAAAAAACAACCAGTAAAAACTAAATGAAAACTCCAGCTAAGCTAGAACTTCCACTGAGTGACCTCTCAAATCTCTTGTATCAGAGGCACATGGGATATATGCAAATGACCCTTAAGAACAAAAGTCATGGGCATTCAGAATCCCCATATAGCTGAAATAATATGATAATATCAAATGATAATAATAAATATAATTAATAAATAAAAGAAAAGAAGGGGTGGGGTGAGAGAAAAAAGAAGACTATTAGTAACTTCAAAAATACTGTAACTACACAGACTACAACTACATACTTCTAGATATGTTAGATTTCACTTGTGAGAACACTGACTACTTATATTGTATATATGATGTTCCATGTACATAGCTATCAACCTGTTAGCATGGGACATTACGAGCCAAGCCATACATAATGGTGTTACAAAGGCACAATAACAAGGAATATATTTACATAGTGTGCTCATACAATATTAACAAGGTGTTCTGATAACAGATTTGCCATTAAATTGCATTTCAAGTAATGTCATATATATGCAAATCAAAGGATCAGACATATGGGACAATATTCATTACATTCTGCAAAAATTATGACACTTGAGAGATATGTTTGTGCCCACTAATTACACTAGACAGCTGGACATTACTTAGTTGGCTTTTGTGGGATTAGAACCTACATGGAGTGACTACAGGAATACTGAACATTTTATTTTAAAAAATAAATGATCAGACCACCATCTCCTTTAAAACTTTTATTGATTTATGTTGTGTCAAGTATTGCATTTACACACATGCATAGCTGTGTAGGTGCATCGTTACCTTACACATTTACCCTACTCATTTATTAACTGCAACCTACTGCATAAATCAGACAAAATGAGCAGAACCCAAGCTTGACCCTTAATTTGGGTATTGCACTGCATTTATTTATGACATATGGTGGCACATTATTTAGTACTTCACATTTGTCAGTTGTCTGGTGTTGGATTAGAATCCACAAGCAGTGACTACAGGAATACTGAACATTTTATCTGAAAACCTTAAATTATCAGAGCAACATCTCTTTTAAAACTTTATTGATGTATGTTGTTTCAAATCTTGATTTGCACACATGCATAGCTGAGTAGTAGTTCAATTACCTTACACATGTACCCTATTCATTTATTAACTGCAACCTACAGCATATATCAGACAAAATGAGCAGAACACAAGTTTGACCTATAATCTGGGTATTGCACTACATTTATTTATTAGATATGGTGACACATTATGCACTACTTCACATTTATTAGTTCTCTGTTGTCAAATTAGAACCCACAAGCAGTGACTACAGGAATACTAAACACTTTATGTGAAAAAAAAACAATTATGAAAACACCATCTCCTTTTACACTTTATTGATTAATGTTTCTTCAAATCTGGCATTTGCACTCATGGATAGCTGTCTATGACTTATGTTAACTTATCCATATACCCTGTTCAGCTATTGAGTGCAATCTACAGCATATGTCAGACAATGAACAGACCAGAAAAGTGACTCTTTATCTTTGTAGACCACAACATTAACTGATGGTTGGAAGCTGTACTACACAGTACTGCATGCTTACTTGCTTTAATTTGCTTTACCATTTCGGATATGCACCGACACATTAAAAAAATGTATGATGTCCCAGGTATTTCATACCTGACTGTTAAGACTGCAAAATATGTATTTACTTTATTGTATTATAAGTTATGCACTAAGTTAATATTTTAATGACTTTGTTACATACCACATGTTTGCCTCATCCTGGCCAAATGCCTCAAATGGGACTGTACATTGTTAGCTCTCTCTTCTACAGCTGTGGTAAGAGAAGCAAACTATTATGCATACCAGTTTTGGAAAGATTCAGCTTGTACATGTATAAATTACTAGAAAACATTCTTACATATCTGTGGTGTGTGCCCATACCTAACATCCCTCCCTAACCCAGATGTCCAATGATGCAGGTTGTCATAGTGGTGATGACACTACTCACCAGTGCAGGGGATACGAGTTGCACTGGTTAGAACCACTAGCCAAACTATCCCAGGCCACATACTTACACTCTGAACTCTGGTAGTTACCCTACAAAAGCCAGGGTTCGTGGTGTTCTACAAGGAGTCCAATAAAAACCTTGGACTCCTACACACCCCACTTTTGTACCCTAAAGCTCACCCCTCACCAACACCAGCAGCCATACCCATGATCAAAGTCAGGCTCCAAGGAATGATGTGAACTTCCCACCTATTGGCCTTTAAATAGGCTGCATTCCCTCCATTGCACATCATACTGCAACTTTCAAAAATGCGTGGCATTGCTTAGCATCATGCAAGCTCACACAAACCATGTTTAAGCAAAGCTTAGCAATCCACAAACTGGAAAAGACCATTGACCATGTTTAAGAGCTGCTTAGCGTCTCTCAGTTTTTCTAAATGTAATAATTAAAAGTTAACCAATGTTTCAGTCACCTGACACAGATTCACAGCACTATATGTAAAAAACATTGCTCCCCAAGACTCAAAACCAAGACCTATTACACTGTAGATCATGACTCAACCTATCTAGCCACTGAGATAGTGAAGAGGACTCAACTATCTTCAAATATACTGCAAAGATGCCTGTAAGAGTAGCACAGCTTTGCTGCATGGGTTTGTGCATTGCTAAGCACAGCAGACCTACAACAATTGAATACATCCAGTTTGTATTTTTAGCTGTCAAGTGGCTATCTACTTCCTAGCTAAGCAATGCACCACATTGTGCAAATAAGCACATGTAAAAAAAATTAATATCGAATGCATCTGGGTTCTATATTTAGATCTCTAGCAGATGTTTAATGCTTAAGTACACTGTGCTATGCCTAGCTAAGCAGTGCACCACATTGTGCAAAGAAGCACATAAAAACAAATAAAAATATTTATTAACATTGAATGCATCTGGTTTCTATTCTTAGGTGCCTAGTAGATGTCTTATGTATATGTGGGCAAAGCTAAGCATAGCTGAGCAATGTGCCACACTGCACAAACAAGCATATAAATGTAAAAAAAAATGAAAATGCAATTTAATGAAATAAACTGCCTTGTGCACCTTTCAGCCAAGGTTGATGGGCCAAAAGGTATGTAGCTGCACCGTCAGTGTTTCACGGATTTAATATCCATGTTGCTGTGACTTCCATTAGGCGCATCATAATTAATAGGTATGGCTTGCTGCTGAGGGGGAACAGTGGCCGTGTACATGGATACATCCTGTCTAGGCTCCAAATGTAGCCTACACAGAATTTATTGAATCCTGAGGAGTATCATTTTATTTTTGATAGAACTCTCAGAAACATTCCCCAGAACTTCCTAGAGCTAAAAGTCAGCAACATCACTTACTCAGTCCAAGAGGACATAGCCAATCTAATAGCAGATTAATTTAATTAACATTTTACTTCCCTCTCTCTCCAGCATTCTCACATCACATGCTTGCATCTATGCCACCACCCAAATCTCCCAAAAACAAGTCCTCAAGGCACTACCCAAGTCCAAGAACACTGCTTCTATGGGACCAGATAACATACTGAGATGCTTACTTGCTACACTGAAACAGGACTTATCAAAACCCTAAAGAAATTATTTAATATCAGCTTACAAACAAGCTATGTGTCAGACTAATGGCGGACATCAACAGTCATCCCACTGCACAATGGCAGGGCATCAACTCACCCCACAAATTATAGACCAATAAGTTTAATGAACCTCAACTGTAACACTAAGGAAAAGATCATAACGAACTTAATAAACAAAGATTATAGGTATCCTCCTAACACCAACCAGAAAGAATGTGCACTTAATAGTGCTGAAAAACTAAAACAAAGAGAATCAAAATGTCAGATCCATATCAAAACCAAATGACTGGATACAATGTACAACACAGTAAACTTTTAATGATCGGTCAAAAAGGCTGAAATACAAGCATACCATATGCAAAAGTAACAGAAAGATTAAAAGCACTAAAATACACATACAAGCTGAGCACAAAATATAGTATCCTCAGCTATTAAAAAAAAAAAAAAAAACATGCTTTTGTTCTCACTAATAACTCCAAGACTTCATCAGAACTTAAGTTACATATCACGTCAGCAATTAAATAGTACACTCTATCACTTAAGCTAATTGCATAAATTAAATTAAGACTTAAAGTGATAACACAATAAAGAAGCATTTTGCTATTCAAGCAAACACTAATCTAAAGGCAAATACGTAAAATCACTATTGAACAAAAATGAATTGTAAATTAATTTAAAATCACTAAACATTACAATAATGTTTAGCAACTGAATATTTAAATGTTTCATCCATTTTATCATAAACATATTAAAGGACAGCCTAAACAAAAAAGGTGGTGGTGTAGCCTTAGTCTACAACTGCCTGCTAAATCTTAGCCCATACCAAAATACCATTCCCAACTTTAATAATGCAGAACTAGTCATAGGAATCCTCAAAATAAACAACTTCAAAAGTATCTGTATTATAACCATCTATATCCCTCCTGGAGACAACTCCTCCACCCTAGAGAATATTCTCTGTTGGGCCTCAAACAATATTAAACAGGAAACTTTCATTCTAGGTGATGTAAATATTGATTGGAATAATATTAATAACAATACTCCCCTTCAGTCTATCAATCTTTATAATTTTACTCAACTAATAAACAACATTACCAGACCTAACAAAACCAACCCTCCAGGGTCCATCTTGGACTGGATCCTAGTCAGCCACCCTAACAATATCTCCAACTCAGGTACCTTACCAGACTCATTAAGTGATCATCTCCCAGCCTTTATTAACGAAAAACCCAGCCTCCCACACCAACAACAATATGCCCTAACTAATTTTAATCCTTCTGTATTTTCAGAAACCCTTCAACTAACAAACTGGGATTCACTAAACACTCTTCCCTAGATGAAGCCCTAGAACTCTTCAATACTACCTTCCTTAAAATCCTAGATTCCCAAGCCCCTCCATTACAAAAAGGATAAAGTTCAACTCTGCCCTTGGCTAACTAAAGACACTAAAACTCTAATGCGACAAAGGGACAAAACATGGAAACTATACAACAAAAATAAAGACCCAGCCTCTTTACTGCAATTTAAGCGACTCGGCAATCTTGCTAAAAAATTATAAAGGATAAGAAATCTTACGCAAACTTCAGTCCTCCCTCACAAATAATCCCAAAAAATTCTGGAATTCCATCAATTCACTCTTACATCCAGGTACAAAATCCAATCCCTGTCCAGACAATAATAAGACTGACACTGAAATAGCAACTCTCTTTAACTCGTTTTACTGGCTCAATAGCTGAACTGACTAAATCCTTCTCCTCTTCCACCCCTACCCCTAACCCAAAGCATCCTTCTACACCCATCCCTCACTCCAACTCTCATAACCCACCTCCCACTTTCATTCTACATCCCGTGTCTACCACCAGTATCAAACAACTTCTTCACAAACTCAAACCATGCTCCAATGCCCTGACAACATTCCATCACTCTTTCTCATTAAGCAGCAAATGCCATCGCCATACCTATCAGCATTCTCATCAATAGATCCATCCAAGAATCTTATGTTCCCAAACTTTGGAGAGCTGCCCACATTCTGCCCCTCCATAAAGGAGGCAAAAATAACACCATCTCTAACTTCAATAGCAATTCTTTCCCCAATCTCGAAAATTCTTGAAAATGCATACAACAGCAATTCATGCCCTACCTTCTCGATAACCATCTCCTCACTCCCACACAACATGGGTTTTGGCCTGGCCACAGTACCATAACTGCTCTTCATTCCTTCCTAGAAATTGTCAACCAAGCCCGTGACTCTGGAAAAATTGTCTCCACTGTTCTTCTTGACCTTCTAAGGCCTTGACACTATATCCCACACTCTCCTTCTCAACCACCTCTCTAACCTTAATCTCTCCCACAACTCTCTTTCTTGGTTCAGAAGTTATCTCTGATAGATCCCAAGCTGTGAAATGGAATACTGGTACCTCAAAATTCCTACCTACCGGAGTCCCTCAGGGTTCTATTCTTGGGCCTTTGCTCTTTAACATCTTTATCAATGATCTCCACTCTTCTATTCCTCTTGCTCAAATAGTACAAGATGACTCCACTGTTATCTGCTCTGCCCAACCTTCGAGCTCCAAGCCAAAACCCAATTGGCCTTCACAACCATAGAAAATTGGATGCTTCAAAATCATCTTTCCCTCAATGCCAATAAATCCCACATCATTCTCTTCTCCCCTCAAAAGCTCTGACTCCTGATAAGTCATCCTTCATAATTTCCAGCCTCTCCCAGTCCTCAATAGAAGTTGTTAGTAGTGCTAAATTACTCGGAGTAACCATTGATGAACACCTGAAATTTAATAATCATATTCAACTAAACATAAAGAAAACTCATCAGAAGCTCGGTATGCTTTATAGAAATGCAAACTTTCTTACTCCATCTTCAAGACAAACTCTCGCCACTACCTTCCTTCTCCCTTCTCTACTGTATGGTGCTCCTCTTCTATCCAATCTCTCCACTTCTATCTCCACAAAACTTGAAAGTTGCTACTACAAAATTGCCAAATTCGCTACTAACTCCACTCATTCTACACACCACTGCATCTGCCTCCGTAGTCTTCAATGGCTAGAACTCCATAATCAACTCAATTTCCTCCAACTTACTACTGCACACAAACTAATCTTTAAACCCACTGCTTGCCCAGCATTATCTAATACCTTCACCATATACAATCCTCCAAGGCCCCTAAGATCTAGCCACCAAAAT
Organism: Protopterus annectens; assembly: GCF_019279795.1. Lineage (NCBI taxonomy): Eukaryota > Metazoa > Chordata > Ceratodontiformes > Protopteridae > Protopterus > Protopterus annectens. The sequence goes on along the minus strand of NC_056732.1, from coordinate 618,128,197 downwards.
CTTATTTCAGTTTACAAACCCAAACGACCCTGGCCAACTCCTACTTTCCTATACTACAGCAAAAATGGAACTCACTTCCTTCCACTACAAACTATGAACACTTTAAATCTCTTCTTCATTCTCACCTTTTCCAAAATTGGAAATGTAATTGTATACTTCCTACCTAGATCTCAATTTATCCTAGTTCCATCCCACCCCTGGTTCCCCTTCTTCTGACTCTCTCCTAGCTCCCTCTCTTCTTCATTATCTCCTCCTTCCTCCCTGAATAAACCCTTTATTTTCCTTCAAGTGCTATGCTTACTCTCACCTTAAATCTTTTGACTTTTTTCTCAAGGTGGTCTCCTGGACTCAACCACAATTTGAACATTAGTTATCTGTTTTTTTCTATCCTCTTCTGACACCTCTCCTTTAATTTCTTTGCTTCTTATTCGTTTCTCCCATGCATCCCTGCTCTTGCATTCAAACTCTATCTATAATTTCCTTTCCTTTCCTACTTTACTAACATTCACAGTTGCACTAATATATCTTTTTCTTATGTATAGTGCCCAATGCACCTCATTCTTGTTTGGAAATTGTTAAAGTATTATGCTATTAGAACAGAGTGTGTTTTTGTGTGTATTAGTTTAGATCTGTTCTGCTGTGTTTTTGTGTGTAATGTATTATCATGGAGCTTTTCTCCCGGCCTCCACTGCCCAGTGGACTTCCCCGGTTATCAAACTGGAAATAAATAAATAAATAAATTAATTAATGTATTAAAGCTTTGTTGCCCTTAGCTTTAAAACTTGGTAAATGACATCTACTCATTGAACTCCTGTGGTGTACTAGTGTTAACCTTAAGTTGCCAAATTAACTCATGATATTCAACAGTGGTCTCCCATACACCACCTCTGGGGTTAGTTGGAATAATTTCCAAAATACCAAACTCAGAGCTCTTAAAATCAATACATATCACTGACTGCTTGTATAAAGCATTATTAGGGATGCATTTCATTATATCATAACACTATCCATAAAGTCTCCTCTTTAGCAGCCACATTATCTTACCTGTAATTTAAGGTGCATGTTGTACCAATCGGTTATCTTCTTACCCATTAACTAAATGGTACAATCTCATTACACATCCACCACTTAAGGATCTCATTACCATTTCTCCCCACACTGTAGATGGCTACCAACCTTGTCAGTGTATCTTTATAGGGATTCTATACCACTCATGCCATTCTTCACTGTTAATCTCCAATAGGTCCAACCTCTCATTAGGTTCATAGATGATTTATTTATTTATTTTTATTTATTTTATTTTACATTTGTTGACCAGGAAAGTCTGACTGGATATATGTCCGTTTTCAGCGGAGGCCTGGGCAGAAATGCTCCACATACCAAAAAAGAGACAGTACCTACATCACTGAGTAATAAACTCAGGCAGACATGTTTAGAAAACTACAGACAAAGAATACAGGCAGATATCAATATGCACAATGTGCAGACTTACATCTGATTGACAAAGACATATCAGAAAATGTGAACATAGAATACAATCAGATTTCATAATTCACAATGCTTAGACATTCAAATGGTATGAGGCATAGATATTTGGCTAAACAGCAGGTTGGGTAGCAAAACATGTATTAGTGAAGCTGTTAGTCAGGTTTAGAACAAGAGCACAGCCAATGAGATGTGAGGTATTTTTTGAGTTCTCTTTTAAATAGGGGTAGTGAGGTTTCCTTGGTAACGGTAGTAGGGAGTAGATTCCAGATTTTACCGATTGAGTTGGCAAATATAGCATCGCCTGCAGAGTTGTTGGATTTTTGGGTCAGTATCAATAGTTTATCAGCTAAGCATAATGGCCTGGGAGCACTATGAGGGGTGAGAATATTTTTGAGGGCAGGAGTGTTATCAGGTTGATGGAGTATTTTATGTGCTACTATAAGCTGGTTGAACTGTAGAAGGGTAGGATACTCTAGCCATCCCAGTGCTTTGAGGTTCTGGCAATGGTGGGTCCTAAAAGCCATGCCAGTAGTGAATCTGGCTATATGATTGTAACATCCTGATAATTTGTTGAGACTGGTTTTGGATAGGTTGGTGAGTACAGGGGATCATACATAAGGGTAGAGAGGAGGTGTGATCTTGCAATAGCTACCCGAGCAAGGGGGGGGGGGGGTGAGAAAAGATTTGGCTCTGTACAGGGAGCCAAGTTTTTTGTTGATGGACTTAATGGTGTGATTTACATGTTTATCAAATTTAAAGTTGTTGTCTATTATTACACCTAGAAGCTTTGTATGGTCATCAGGTGAGATAATGGTGTCATTGCTAGATTTGATGTTGAAGGAAGGAGGAGAAATTCTACGGTTAGGGGAGAAAAGTAGTAGCTTGGTTTTATTAGGATTTAGAAGCAGGCAGCAATTAGCTAGCCATGTTTCTACTGTGCTGAAAGTGGTCTGAGTGAGGGTTAAAAGTTGTGTAGGAGAGGAGGCGGAGCATATTAGCTCTGAGTCATTTGCATATTGGATGCAGGTGGCTCCTTGGATGGTGGTGTGCAGATCATTGATAAAAAAAGAGGAAAGAAGCGGACCTAGTATGGACCCTTGTGGGACACCTAGGGTTAGAGGAAGTTGGGATGACAGTTTGCTCTGCCATAAGACAGCCTGCTGTCTACTGTTTAGGTAGGAGTGAAACCATTGTATTGCGTGTTGGTCTAAACTGATGGTTTGTAGGGTATTGAGCAGTAGCTGATGGTTGACCATATCAAAAGCTTTTGAGAGATCTAGGAAGAGTGTAGAAGATAGTTTGTTGTTGTTACAATGAAGACTGATGACATTAGAGAAATATAGAAGAGCCATGGTGGTACTGTGTAATGACCTAAAGCCGTGCTGAAAGTCGGCAAGCTTTCCATTTTGAATAAGAAAGTGCATGATTTGTTTGTGTATGCATCTTTGCATGATTTATAGCTAGTGGTGAAAGAATGGCTATTGGTCTAAAGTTAAATAATTCTGTGGAACTTCCTCCTTTATGGAGAGGTATAACATGTCATATTTTCCATATTGCTGGGATGGATCCTTCTGAGATGGATCTGTTGATTAGAATAGAAATGGGAAGTGCTATGGCATCAGCTGCTTTTTGAAGATATTCAGCTGGGAGGTGGTCGGCAGCTAGTGTAGTAGATTTTAGCTTTTTGAATAAGGTTCAGATAAGGTTAGTAGGTACGGTTTGAAAGGTAAAGGTGGGTTGGGTGCTAGTGATTACTATATTAACTACCCAAGGGCCTTTTAAAGCTTAGCCATGCTTCATAAAGGTGTGAATCAAACCCTGTATCATGTGCCTGTAAGGCTAACATCATAACCATTATGCCAACCCCCAACCCTGCTGTGCAAAGGATGGTCTGCACCTGTCCTCCTGACTTTCTGAATATTTGCCTTTTTTTTGCAATGACAAATTAACAAACCTACAGGCATAACAAATAAAACTCAAAGAACCCTAAAAGTGTTACTGCTCAATGCTAAGAACCTAAACAAGAAACCCCACACCCTATAAGCTCTCTATACTTTAGAGAATATAGACATATGTGCCATTACTGAGACATGGTTTAAATATGCAGAATGTGCACTGGCAGTGCAGTGTGTCAGTGCCTTCTAAACATTTAGAGCATCAGCTGCACAGACAGGGGCTAAAGGTTGAGGAGTCTTGATCTAAATTAGCAACAAGTGTACCTGTAGGTTGGTTAAACAGCACAATGACATGGAATTTATCCACTTGCAAACCACCAGAGACAAAGTACCGTACCATATCCTAGCAATCTACCGGTTACCCTATGCTGTTTATTGTTATTGTGGGTTTCTGGGATGGTGGATAATAGAATGGAGTTTTTTTTTTTTTTTGGTGATTAGACTGAGTTAATAAAGTGTTGGTTGCACTGAGTTGGAATTCTGTCTGAGTCCTTACTGATTGTAGGAGGAGTTGAGATTTGCCCTAGGTGTAATAATTTTTAATGGATGAACAGAAGAGAGTGTGGCATTGTTTTGATGTGAATTTTCAAGGTTTGAGAAATACGATTTTCTGTATTTGGTATTTTCTGCTTAGATAGGTTTTTTTATGGTTCTGTATTTTTGTAGGGCTCTTTGATTTTTGATTTTGGATAATTCTGTCCAGGCATTGGCTCTCTTAGTCATTATGTATTTGGTTTCCAGGGGGGTTACCATGTAGCTGGCTTTAACCTAATTCATTGGTCTTAAGGCATGCATATTCATTTATTACTTTTAGAATTTAATTGCTGTACAGCCTCCACACTTATGTTGCCTATGAGATTATTTTATATCCTTGGAAGAGCATTTCATTATCATTTAATCCAAGGTTTAGCCAATTTCCAGTTGTTACTTTTATGTCAAGGTGATAGTGTTCTAGGTATGCACTGAGATCTGGAGTTTTATTACAGGTGCTTTGGAAGTTTATGTTGAGTAGGAGAAGGTTGGGGTCTTTAGCAAGCAGAAGGAAGTGATATGGGGTTGCTGGGTAGTGCTAGTTGTTATGGGTTGTGGAATGGTGTTGTTGTCAGGATCGGTATGAATGTCACTGCTGGGGTTAATATTGATGGTGATATGCAGTGGCGGTTATATGTTGGTTTAATTATGTTAATTAGCATTGAGTCGAGTCTATTATACTTGATGTTTAAGTATTTGGGGCTACGCATGTGCAATAGTGAGTGTTCATGTCATATCAGGGAGAAATGAGATTTGTTTAAGTTCACATGTAGATGAGAGCAGTAGGCAAATTTCTGTGTGAGTATATGTATGTATAAAAGCTTGTGATGTGTGTGTGTGAGTTAGAGTAGTCATTGTGAGCAATTCACATATATCATTGTTTAACTGTACTGGGAAAAGGAGGTACTGTAGAGAAAATGAGGCATGTTTGTTTTTTTTTTTAGTGAGGGAGAGTGCCTGCAAGAAAGACGTATACAATGGTAAATGTGAAGAGCTTAGTATTGAGATTCAGAATGTTTATGCTTGGAGGTAGTGGTAGTGTGTGGTGGGTTAGAATTATTTTGATGTAATGTATATTGGTGTGGGTAGGATCTAGGGAATGGAGTTGGTACAAGGGGGAAGGAGTTTGTTTGGAAGAAGCTTAATGAAGTATGGGTATATTGATTGACTGGTTAATGGATATGGGTTAAGGGGATTGAGTGGACAGTGATAGTGGCAGGAGTGATATATTAATAAATATAGATGAAGCACAGGGATGGGAAATTTGGAGATGGTGGAAGTAAAACAAAGCTGGGCCCCACATCCAGGTTACTGAGATTTTACAAAAACTATCACTGGAGAAGTATTTTGACAAGGTAAGAAGAAAGCCAAGTGCTGAATTTCCTCTGAAGGATACTCTTCTTTCTCTTACTAGCTCAGGATGCAAAATGCAGAGTTTTGCACTTTCAGAGCCTTTACAAGGAATGTGCTGCTGCCTGTTAAGGGGGAAAAACTTATTTAAAGTACTATGTGTGATTATTGCAATATGCTATTAAGGGAGATCAGTAACACCTTATTTGATCCTATGTTAGCTATAAAGGAAGGGTTATGTTGCCTTTTTGTACTTCAAGTAACAGTACTCTTAATGAGGTTGGGGAGGGTAGATCTTTTATTACACTATGTTGGTAATTATAGGGTCTAGTAATAGTGCAGTTTTTAATACCGAATCCTTCACAATTATTTTTATTTTAGTGAAGTCAGGATTATTGGACAATATACCTTTTGAGGATGGAGTCTTTCTGTTGTGGGCACACTACAAAATAAATGGGTAGTTACGTATATGTATATGACAGAACAAAATAAGTTAATTTAAGAAATAGTTTCAATATTCATACTTTAATTAATTCTTCACAATTAGGTGTACTTTTCTTGTTTGGAGAATGACTGCTCTTTCAATGTGAGGTTGCTTCGGATAACAGATCTAGGATGTTGGGGCTTTTTATATAGTCAGGAATGGGGTCCTTTGCTTGTGAACATACTATGGCAGGTACCATGAAACATCAAGAATCTATGAGTGGAAAAAGTTAACTATTATCATAGGGTATTAGCCCTATGAACTGCTAGCTAACTGTATCTTGTAATTCAGGGTTTTAATTCTCTCATCGTCCATTTGCCTACTGTGTGACTCCTGAGCAAGATGGTTAAACAGACAATGCTTTGGGCAATTGAAACATAGGGCTATGCTCTTCAGTAGAATCTTGAAATGCACCATTAGTAATTGCATATGAGCCTTTGAAGCTATGGCAGTAGATACAGCTTAGCAGAACTGTTAGTGAGGAAGATTCTTTCCACCTCAAATGCCAGCATGTCAAGGACTTCTTCCTAGAAAGGCACTACCCAGAGGATCTACTCTCCAGAGTCACTGGAGTGGTAATTGCAAGGAGAGAAACCCTGTACCCACCCATCCTTAAACACAGATTCCACCCCAAACCTCAGGCACCAGAGGACACCACCCCATGGTCTCCCCTGCCCATCTCTCTAGATGCCACCAGCATCAAAGACATCCTTGTTAAAAATTGGGCACTCATAGCAGCGCACCCAGAGCTAACCCTAATCCTTGGAAACCAGCCAAAATTCTGCTACAAAAAGAGTGTGCCCCTCAAAGCCACCTTCGAATCAGAAAACAGGCTACAGGCACACACCCTCAATGCACCCCCAGACATGCACCAGTGTGGGAAATGCCACTGGTATGATATTTTCCTTCAAACCCCCATGATACATCTCACCACCCCACAGGTGGTTATTCACATAAAAGACAATTTAAACTGTGAGACTTCCAACATAGTTTACATTGCAGTATGCTTCAATGAAGCATACCACATTGGAAAAAAAAACACTAGACTACTTAGGATCCAGATAAAAGAACATGTAGGAGCCATCAGGAAGCAACATCCTTACAATGCACTATCCAGACACAGTAGGACCTGTCCCCAGTTCTCCAGATTCTAATTTGTAGTGATTGAAAAAGTCATAGATCCACTATGGATTACCGACCCCCTTTGGAACTAAGGCAACTTACTGTTAATTAAAGAGTTAAAATGGCAGATACAATTGTGAGCAGACACATCCCAGGATTAAATGAAAACCTGAGCATTTCCAGTGCCCTTAAATGAATTAGGTAACTACTTAACCCATCCCCCATTCACCACACCAGTCAAACAATAAGCCTAGGTTCATAGATTGGAGGTGACATGGGATATATGCAAATTACCCTTTAAGGACATCAGGTGTTCCAGCTAAATGGCAATTCTGAATGTCCAAGACTTTTTTCTTTTCAGTCTATTTATGGACAAATTCAGGCCAGTAAAGCCAATCCCTGTGTTTCCAAATGTTAGCCAAACATTCCACTTATGATGTGCTGATGATACCTTAAGAAGGCAGAAACATGCATGAGATAACAAAACACAGCTAATGGGGTTTGGCTTTATTGGCCTGAATTTGAACATAAATAGACTAAAAATAAAAAGTCTAGGATATTCAGCATTGTCATTTAGCTGAAACACTTGATGTTCTTAAAGGGGAATTTGCATATATCCCATGTCACCTCTAATGCAAGAGGTTTAAGTAATCACACAGTGGAAAGACTAGCTTTGCTAGATTTTTCTTTTTGTGTTTTTTAAACAATTGTTTTTTTTCTGTGTGACCGTTTTACTCATTGTTTTAGTTTGTTAGTTGGGATATTTTGCAGTCAGCATAAGGTTTATGGATATCAGCTGGGTTCAACAACCCTGTTTTTCCAGGTGTTAGCCAAACATTCCATTTATGTTTTGCTGATGATGCCATAGGGAGGAAGAAACATGCATGAGACGCAGCTAGTAGGGTTTGGCTTTATTGGCCTGAATTTATCTATAAATAGACTGAAAAGCAAAAGTCATGGACATTCAGAATTGCCATTTAGCTGAAACCCCTGATGTCCTTAAAGGGTCATTTGCATATATCCCATGTCGCCTCTAATGAAAGAGTTTCAAGGAATCACACAGTGGAAAGTCTAGCTTTGCTAGATTTTTTTTTTGTGTTTTCTAACAGATTGTTTTTTCTGTGTGACCTTTTTACTCATTGTTTTAGATTCATGGATTAGGGAACTTCTTAACCAATCTCCCACTATCTGCACCAGTTAAATAATAAGCCAAGGTTCATGGATTAAGGAACTACCTAACCCATCCACTGCTCACCACACCAGTTAAATAATAAGCTTAGGTTAATTTTATGTTATTTTCTGATGAAGTTCGACTGAAAACTTTACAACAAATGAAAGCACTCAAAATGTGGTTTAAATGAATAAAAAACTGACCAAAACAGCAAGAATAGCCTAGCGTCTATGTTCCTTCCAAAACAGCAAAAGTTTCTAAAATGTATATATGTGTATATCGCTCTATCTATCTATCTATCTGTCTATCTATATGTCTGTGTGTAGGTGTGTGTGTGTGTGTGTGTGTGTGTGTGTGTGTATGTGTGTGTGTGTGTGTGTGTGTGTGTGTGTGTATGTGCAATTAAAAAAGGGATAAATGCCTACATGCAGTCTGACAGTAGAATATATAGGATATAGTAAAGCACAAAGATGTACCAGTGATGTAATAAAAAAATTACAATTAAATATGACAATCAGTATTTTACAAAAGTATTAGCAGTATAGTCTACTATGTTAGGAAAAAAAATATCAAAAAAACATGTAAGTCTCCCAAAGAATGGGGAGAGGGCAGCTGTTGAAAGGGACAGATAGTTTAATGAGCATTTAGTATGAATGTGAAGTATTTGTTGATGCAGATCATACAGGTGAGGTGCATGGGCATAGTGAGAAAGTCTTTGAGACAGGACTTAAATAAGTGGAGGCCAGATATAGTTCTGATTGTATTTGGGATAGAATTTGGGATAGAATTCTATAGTTTAGTAATGCAGTGTGAGTGATCCTGATGTCTATACTTTAGTTTTCTCAACCTTGTAAGGACATATTGCTTGACTGGTTATTCAAAATATGCTTGCTATGTAGTGTTCACCTTTTCCCTTTTATTTGCTGACTGAAATTTGGATGAAACATGATCAACCTGATCTACCAGTTTACACAATTATTAGCTGGTCGACTGCTTCAGCATTTGTACGGGGGTCAAGTGTGCTGAAGTTATAGTGAACAGATATTGTATCCTATCCTACTACTGACAAACCTTTTAGATGTTGAGTATAAAAGGAAAGCAAGACATAAATACTTTGCATGCAATGCAAGCAAGCATTTGTTATAGTATCTGCAGAGTACTGTAAGCAGTTTTTTGTATTAACTCTAGAGTATGTGAGTCATTACTACTTTTCATGTTTAACTGCTCTTGTGTTCATTGATCTAGCAGTCATGCTTTTTATGATAAGCTGGGAAACAGGTAATTTTTTGTTGAGTTTCTTGTGTGATGTGTCATGAGTACCATGCTAATACATTTTGACAATATCTTGTGTCATTGTGGACCACTCACATGTCCCACTTTAATGAAAACCAGTCACTGCTAATGATAACCTCTGGCACTCTATCCAGCAATGCTGGCTTACATCGCACAGTTAATGAAAGCTAGCAATCTTAATTTATAGTATGCAAACACTATTAAGGATAAATGAAGAAATCACATTTTTATGTGGGGGCAAGCCCTCATTGTACCCATGTGACTGACGATTGTATATTTATACCTCCAAATATTTAAATATACAGTAAATAAAGATAAAATAAATAAATAATTCCCTAAAGATAAAATAAATAAATAATTCCAAACTCCTGCCTAAAGATACATTTTCTTAAATGAAAAGCTGTGTGTTCATCTGTACATGTATGATTTCATCAGAACAAAATACATTCAAACTACTGCTGTTAAACACACCACATATAAAATCTGGTGCTATCACAGACCAAGTAATAAAACAGTTACAACAATCATTACAGTTACAATAAATATTCACAGTGGTAAGGTCAGCCTTTCTGTCTTACAATGTAAACATTCATATACATTGTACAATACAGACATCTGTTAAAATCCATGCATAGTGTTGCATATTTATCCTTGTTTGTTTACTGCATGAATTACATGCATGCAACTTCTACTGTCCCCATGTTATAGACTGTATTAATTGCATTGTAACTTCCAAATTCTTTCATGTCTTGGCTGTGGTTTAATTTCTTTAAGTATGTGTGCATCATACGCAGAAGAAGTGTGTGCTCAGCTCCAGTGCTTCTGTGCCAAATGTGTCCCCTGCCATAGTTGCATAGCTGTAACTTGTTCTTTCTGGATTAGCTTTCATGCCAGTATCAGTTACAATACTGGTAAGCTGTTGTGAATTCAACAAAGAGGCATTCACAGGTAAATCTTTGTGCATAAAAGATCTAATGGCCTATATATGTATAACTTCAGAGCATACATTATTTGGCAGTTTAGAGAGCAGTATCACTTTCTATTGACACGTTAGCTAACATGTCTCTTTTGGAGTTATCTTTACTGCATCCTTGTTTGTGTGTGTTTGCATGTGCTTTTGTGTGCGTGTGCTTGAATGTGTTCCCACATGTACATGTGTGTGTGTGTGTGTGTGTGTGTGTGTGTGTGTGTGTGTGTGTGTGTGTGTGTGTGTGTGTTTAGCTACATATGGCAAGGTAGCACTATCACTATATGATCTTAATATTTATTTATTTATTTCAGAGAAATGAATAACAAGGCTAGATTCATTATACTTGTGCAGCTATAGCCCTAAAAGCCATGTTCATATTGTTAAAAATGAAGCTGGAAGATACCTGTCATTTTCCTTCAAGATATTATGAAATTATCTTTTTTTTTATATATAGGACCAAGGTTTCCATCTGCATTAAGGCTTGGCATTAATCTACATGTGGCCATGCCATGGATCTGTTATAATTAGATGAACTAAGAGAGAATGCCTTTCTAGCATTGCATATTACTGTTATTTCTGGGCCTGTATGCATATGGAAATGCCCCTCTGTCTAAGAGTGCCTTTGTGCTGTCTAGCTTGTTTTGTTTTCCCTGTCATGGCACATGGCACAGGAAAGCCGTAGATGAGGGTAAGGGGGTTCACACAGCCT